>NW_011500854.1:69643-72565 GCF_000495115.2 Populus euphratica | reverse complement strand
GTTCTCTTATAATTTTGTGTCACTTTTTAACCATACCTGTTTGTTCAGGAGTGTAAAGGTAAGATACTTAATAAACAATTCCTATGGAACGAAAATCACTTGACATTTTGAGTTAATGAACTCTCCTCCTCCATCTGAGTGGAAGACTTTGATTTGTTTATTAAACATACATTTCAAATAATATAAAATTTTTTAGAAATCAGATTTGTTTTGAAGAGGAATTATCCATGTATATTTAGAGAAATCATCGATTTGGCAAGCATAATACTTGAATTTTCTAATAAATAAAATAAGGGCAGGTCCTATAAATCACAATGTATTTTCTAAAAAATCTAAGTACTTTAATATTCAGATGTGAAAAGGTAATTTGCTAAGTTTTTCTAATTGACAATTATCATAAAGTTGCTTGATCTTCATAGCTCATGTGATGTCAATCAATCTTTTATTTTTTAATAACTACATGGTAGAAACTTAAGGATGTCCTAAACATTGATGCCAAACTTTTATTGATCCAGTTTTAAAACAATAAGAGAAATGTAATCTAGCGAGTTGTGTTAGATATAAAGATCACCCTTATGTTTACTTATGATTAGTGGTTTTCTTGTTTTCTATTCTTGGCTTACTTGTCATGTGATTTGAGGAACTAGTGTCTAATGTTCATTTTATGTTGACAATAGTGTTGTCTAGTGTAAGGGTTGCCATTACTTGTAGGATCTCACTATCCTAAGTAGTTTTTTGTTCAAATATCCATCAGTAGGTTTTAGCAATGTGCCATAATATTAGCATTTGTCCTTGCGATAAAGATCTTTCTGTTTGAGTCATGCGACATTCTCCTAGTAGTAGAGGGGGTCATTGTTGAGTATAGGTGATGTACCTTCTATTCTGATCTCTGGATTGTTAGGCTTGAAATTCTCTCCTATTAGATGAAAACTAATATGAGTTACGTGCTGAGGAAGGCTATTGTGTGCTTTGCTGATTGTGCTGTAGTTCTTACTTATAACATGCAAGTTGTTAGGGAAATTGTGTGTTTGTCATGTTTGTATGAGAGAACCAGTTACAATCTTGATCAAAACTTTAGAGTTAAGAAAACAACTCTTAATAGGACAGTTTTGAGGGCTTCAACATGGTTGTTATAAAGTTTTCATACAGTGAACCAAAGTTGGTGAGAAGACAAGAAAACCTTTTCATTGTCTGAAATTGGTTTTACAATTGCTATAAGGCCGTCACACAAGCTCTTGAAGGTGCAAAATGTGTTTTTCTATAGTTTATTTTCATGTTCATGGAAGTAAGTAACCTATTGGTGAAGTGTAAACTCACGCTTATAATGTAAACTCACTTACGCTCTTATAAGTCTTTGGCATAGGCATTCTTAAGCGCTTCCCAACAGTAGATGTTGTTTCTAATCTAATAATAAGGCTAAGTGCTTCTCTAGACAATGTTCCAATAATCTAACCTTAAAGAAGTCAGTTAGATTTTCTCCAAGTGATGAAAACTTCAGTTAGGATCGGTATTATATTTTATATGTTTGGGTTATTGATTGGATCTTATGTTGTGTATTTTGTTGGTGTAGTTGGTGAGATGCCTAACTAACTCCTAATATTTTGCAAGAGCGAGAGCTTGTTCTCTTTATAATGGATAGTTTGTTCAATTAAGCTTAGGGTAATAAAGTTCCCAACATTGAGATATAATGAAGTAATCGTGGGGAAGTGACTGTGTTACTTGTGTGTGCTCACTCAAGCTCTAATACCAAAAGAGAAATACAAAGTATACAAGAAATAAAGAAGATAGATCTCTATTTTCTTCCTCTGAAATAAAAATATGAGCACTTAAATGACACTTTGTACAAGATATTATATATATAAAAGAGGAGTAACTATTGACTTTTTATGTAACAACCTCGTTGGTTAAATCAATTTACCTTTCACATGAGTAAATGAGGCAAATATTTTATTTTTTTATGTTTTAGGATTTTATATTAAGTTCACCAAAATTTCTAATGAAAATTTGGCAAAGTCTTCTCTATACCTAGAGGTCCAAAATTATCAACAATTTATCCTGCAAACATTTTGTATTCATATTCCAACCATAAACACATCCATAACTGATCCAACTCAACTATTCAATTTATTGAAGAATATACTTAGGATAATCTAGTTACTCAATTTTCCTCTTATTTAGTATGCATAAATTAGTAATTAAGAGAAACATCCAAGCATTGAAATTTCAAATATAAACACAACACAATTTGAAATTCCAAACACAAACTAGTGCATTATAATATTCCAAGTGCGAATTAATACATTTTAATATTCCAAACAAAAATAATACAAGGATAATACTATTATGTTCGAGTTACATGATTACTCAATAACACAATATATAGATAATTCTTAGGTTCCTAACTTATGCAAAAAAGGGTCAAATAACCAAAATTATACTCCCAACATAAATAACATGAATGGAAAGGACCTACAATTCATAATTTTCAAAATAAATAAAATAAGATACAATCAATTCCAAAGAAGGAAATTTATACAACACATTCACCTATTTAAATCATATCCAATTTTATACACAATATCTAGCCCTTTTAAGGATTAGCTAATTTGTTATCCATAATTGTGACCCCTTTTTATCCTTTTGGGAAACGCCTGTTATTTGATCAATCATGTTTGTTCCTTTTCTCTTCTTTTTTTTCTTGTATAGGTATTGATTAGTACTTAAAAGTGCATTTTTATCATGGTTTTATATCATCATTTTACACTTGAAGTATCAATAACTCCTTAACTAAAGCATGTTTTATAATAATATATCTAATAATATAAGATACCTTTAATTTGTGGTAAATGCTCATTTTAAATGCAGGCCTATCACATAAATAAAAGGATTGATTGATGAATTTAAGAACTGAAATTGAAAAGA
>NW_011500854.1:61914-68913 GCF_000495115.2 Populus euphratica | reverse complement strand
GTTGTTATTATTGTTATTATTATTGTTGTTGTATTATTGTTATTTATAATTTGTATAATTAACGTCCTTGTGGTTCGACCACGGTCTTGCTGGGTTATTTATTACTTCGACACTCCTGCACTTGGGAGAAGACATCAATCTTTTATCTTGTATAGGTATCACAAGCTCTGATCAAGGGTATTCACTCTGCCATTTCTTTCCGAATCAAAAAGGTTACTGTTGACACTAATGACCCTCATTAGTAGTGTCTTTAGTTGCCCATCTTGGGATCAACTAATTAGGTTCGTGGGGATGCCGACACTAATGTAACCATTGGTGTCAATAACTATTTCCGAGACAAAATAGTTAATCAATGTTCCATGTTACCTTATAAGGTCCTCAAGTATGCCAATGTCAAGGATTCCTAACATCATTAGCTTTCACTTTGAAAAGCTAATCAAGTTCTAAGAGTTTTGTTGATATCGACATCACCTGCTAATATCATTAACTATTCTAAACTCGAATAGCTAATCAAGTTGTATATTCCTCCTTCCATGTATAGGTCATCCTGATGTTATCCAACTTGGCTAACATCATTACCCTCTTATATCTGGAACAAGCTAATCAAATTCAAGGAAAGGCCATCTATAAAGTTCGCCATTAATGTCCATTTTCTCTAAAATGATCTATAAATTAAATATAGTTTTTTGTTTCCCTTTTTCCTATCATTTACCCTTTCCTTTTCCTTTTTTTTGGTCTCATCAATAGGCACTAAAATTTAAAATTCAATAAATAATTAAAATAATTATTAACTAGAGGATATATAGGTACCAAATACCTACTTGTTATAGACGCTCTACTTGTGTTCCCCTATTGTTGCTACACTCCTCCTGCGGTTCCTCCTAAAACCACAAATACCCATCATTATTCCATATTAACTCATATATCACAACATAACAACACCAATGGTGGCAATATTCATTCCTCTTTTACTATTATTTTTTCTCACCTAAATTCCTCATTATTATCCTTTAAAATTTCAGCTTAGTAATAGTCCTAATGGACATCATGAATTCAATTTCAATCATGGTTTATTCCTTTCCAAAGATCAAGACACAACATTACACATTTTATGAAGGGCGAGAAAATAAATTCCAACCTTAATATGGCTAAATTTCACTATTTTGTCAACTTGGCCAAATCTGCCAACAGAGGTGACAGCTTGACCTCTCCTTATATTTGTATTCATATATAGAGTTCTAGGACTTCAAATTAGGTAAGGCTAGTTTTTTTAGAAAGCTAATATTACCATCTACAACTTATATGAAGGACCCTCACTAGATTCTTTCATCTTCATATCTGAATTCCTTTAGTAATTAGGGCGATGAACCTTCCTAGTTTCGCCAATGGATAAAGTGTCTCCAATTTTATCTCTAATCCCTTCTTCCTCCTTCGATATAGTCATGCCTTCACCATATACATGGTAACCCATCAAATTATGATCTCCCAAGGTTATTTGCACTAATTTTATTAATTTTTTTTTTACTTTGGCCGAACTTACCCAAAGGAACCAAGGGTTCCTCTTTCTTCTTAGGTGATGCAATTTTTCCCTAGTTATTGATCACAACTAATTAAACAAAGAAATCATAAGTTCTTCTCCTCTCCTTTTTCCCCCTCTAATGGTCGGCCACCTTGAATATTTTTTTTTTCATTGCACCACTCCACATTCAAGGCCATCCATAGCACCCTAATAGGTTTAACTTCAAGAAATTTTGCGTTCCCCTAAATTTTATGTTCAAGAACCCTAATTCCCAATTCAAGAAAATTATAAAATTTTCAATCAAATTGAAGTTAATTTTGTAGAAATTGGAATTAGAACTCCTTCCTTGGATGAAATCTCAGCTTTGCTTCTCAAAATTTGAAAAATCTTAGCCTTCTTCTCCTTGCATATAGCTGGCCACTCTTTCCATTTTTCTTCACAATTCTCACATTTGTTTTCTTGCAATTTCTCTTGTATAATGATGTTCTTCTCCTTTATACTTGTCTAGGATTTGAAATTTGTTAGTTTTTCTTTTCCATTTTGATTAAAGAAAATCCAAAAATCCCCTCCCTCTTTTATGTATTTCTGCCGGTCTTGGAAGAGAGAAAAAATAGGTTATTTATCGTCCAATTTCTTCTTAATTCCATTTAGGCCCCATCTTTTTCTTTTTTCACAATTAAGCCACTCTTTTTTGTTCTCCAACACTAATAAATTTTTTTTTTATTATTATTATATATTTGTAGTTGCATTATTTATGTATTATAAAAATTTAAATTTTTATAAATCCCCCTTTTTTTGTATAATTTGTTCTCATGTTTCACATTCTATAGGTGTATATCTTCTATAGTTATAAGATTCCTTATTTATAAAGGTTAATTTGTCTCTGATCCGCAATCCATCTATAGTTTCCATGTATGGTAGGTTATCATTTTGAAGTGTAGTAGTTATTGGACTCTTTAAAGTAGTCATTAGCATCCTACTATAGTTTCCATGTATAATGGATTACCATTCTGGAGTGTAATAGCCATTGACTTCTTTAAAGTAGTAGTTGAAGTATTTCCCCCATAATCCTAGATGTTGGCCTGATAGGAGTTGGTTAAGATTGGCCATGATTATTAAAGGGGATGAAGATATTGTGATGTTGCTATTACTGTCTTCTGTTCCTGCCTTTTAAAGGGAATAAAGAGGTAATGATGTTAAAAGAGTGGATATGTCTAATGATGATTTCTCAACATCAATGAAGAAGGAATAAAAGGCCTTATAAAGTTTCTGATGTAAAAGTAAATATTCCTAAATTCATGATTCTAGTGATGGTTTCTCAACATCAAAGAAGAATGAATATAAGGCCTTATCAAGATTTTGATGTAAAAGTAGATATTTTGATATAAAAAAATCATGATTCTAATTACAGTTTCTCAACATCAAAGAAGAAGGAATATAAGGCCTTATCAAGATTCTGATGTAAAAGTAGATATTTCTAAATTCAAGGAAAAAATACAATCTAATGAGTTTATTGATTAACTCTAAACTATCAAAAGAGTTTTTGATTCCATAGAGTGTCTTGATGAAACAAAAAGTGAATTTGGTGGTTTTAAACTTAAAAAATATACTTTATTGTGGTGGGAGAATCTTAAAAAGTAAAGGGCATACAAGAGTATAAGTAAAATAAGTACTAAGAGAAGATGAAAATGGGTTATAAGAGGAGGTTCTTGCCTAAACACTATCAACCAAAGACTTTTCTCAAGTTCTATAACCTAGAAAGATATGGACTAACCATTGAAGAGTATATTATAAAATTTGAATTGCTCATGCTAAAGTGTGATATTGTTATGCCTAAAGAGCAAACAATAGCCTTATACTTGGGTGGGTTAAAAGAGAAAAATTCTATTATGGTTTTGTTTAACTTTATTGGACATTCAATGATGCAAAGAAACTTTCTTTGTATGCTAAAAAACAACAAAAAAAGATTAGAAAGAATAGTTAGAATTCAACTTCTAAAGAGAGTTCTTCCAACCAAGGAAGTACATTCTCTAAGAAATCTATAGCAACAAAGTCTTCTAATTTCAAAGTACTCGAGAAGAGAAATGTTGGAGTTGGTTTTAAAACAACAAGTTCCTCAAATTTTAATTCAAATAAGTGTTTTAAGTGTCAAGGGTATAAACATATAGCTTCTAATTATCCAAATTGTAAATTATACTATTATAAAGGAAGAAATAGCTAGCAAAGATGATTTGCTGATTGAATCAAATCAAGAAGAAAAAAGATTAGAAAGAATAGTTAGAAAACAACTTCTAAAGAGAGTTCTTCTAACCAAGGGAGTACATTCTCTAACAAATCTATAGCAACAAAGTCTTCTAATTTTAAAGCACCTAAGAAGAGAAATGTTGGAATTGGTTTTCAAGCAGCAAGTTCCTCAAATTTTAATTCAAATATGTGTTTTAAGTGTCAAGGGTATAAACATATAGCTTCTAATTATCCAAATTGCAAATTATACTATTATAAAGGAAGAAATAGCTAGCAAAGATGATTTGCTGATTGAATCAAATCAAGAAGATAAAGTGACTTATGTTGATCAAGGTGAGTTGCTTATATTTAGAGAAGTTTGAGAGTTATTCATGATAAAAGTGTAGACTAAATTTGTTGCAATATCTTTTACACTAATTGTAATGCAAATGGGAAGATTTGTGATGTGATCATTGATAGTGGTGCATTTGCTAGTGTTGTATTTACTGATATAATGAGCAAATTCCACCTTTAGATCAAAGCATATCCTCATCCCTACAAATTGAGGTCAATGGAAAAGAAGCATGAACAGAAGATAACAAATAAATGTTTTGTTGTATTTTTCATTGGAAAAAAGTGGTGACTAGGTGTGGTGTGATATAATTCTTATAGATACATGTTATTTATTGCTTAATCATTCATGGTAATATAATAGGAAAGTTTAGATTGATGACATTAAGAATTCTTATTCTTTTATGATACATTAGTGATTGTTTTAGTGTTTAAGCTCTTAAAGTGTCTATTTCTTTTTTTAATAAGTCAAAAATATGTGTTAATTATTATTTGTCTAGATTTCTATCAAAGTCACTTATTTTGATCTTAATTATATCATTTTAATTTATCTCAATATATCTAAACACATGAACAAATGATAAGTATCTTATTTGACTGTGTTAATTATTATTTGTCTATATATTTATTTAGAGTTCATCGAATGTATAATGAAATCACTTGTGATGATGCTGAATGATTTTACTTGATAAGCTTCATTTACTACATGATTTACACAAAAATAACTTAAGATTAAAGTAACAAATTCACAATGCCCTTTAAAAGTACACATGAGAATGTGGAGATCAAATGCATGAGAATACAATTACAACACAAAAAATAAAATTCCATAAAAGTAACTTGAGCTTGTTCTCTACTAGATGTGAGCTTTTCTTGAAGAGTTTCTAGTCATTTCCTTTTACCTCATCAGCAATTATTGTATGATTGAAGGCATTTGACTTACGATAAAATGCATCATTGATTATTTCATATAATGCTATAGTAATATTTTGATGCAAGATCAGCAACACCATCAGTTATGCCTGTAAGACCACCAGTTATCTCTGCAATAACAATCTCTTTTTATGGGTTTAAGCACTTTTCTTCACTTCTGAAATTAAAGATAACCAAACATGATGATTAGATAACAATGTCTTTTTATTGCAAATTATGTTAAACTAATTGGTAACATCCTATTATAGAATGTACCTTTATAGAAAATATTGTAATCATACTCTTGTATGGTATATCTTACCATTATTATTGTATATTGCCCTACACACACACACACACACACACACATATATATATATATATATAGAAAGGGTTGGCTAACCAATAGGTTAAGCCTCCTAATTATTCTCAATTTAATATTAGAGCCTTCAATTGATAGAACTCTTTTCTCCCTCTCCTGCTTTGCAGTCAGCCTTCTCTTTGCTTTTCCTTAATGGATTCTACTATTGTCGCTAACTTCTCCCTCACCACTAGTAGTGCAATGACACAATTAAAAACTTAATGTCTTCTCCTAAGTGCATGAGTGTTGAAGTAATAAATAACCCGGCAAGACTGGGGTCGAACCATAAAGAGGTTAATTGTACAAATTACATATAACAATAATACAACAACAACAACAACAACAATAATAAAATATAGGGAACCGAAGCCCAAAAGGGTATCATCATGGAAAGTTGTTTAACACAAAATATGATGATTGCATTGAAAGTTTTAGTTTTCATGAACAAAACTAAATTTTTTGAGTTTTCCTCTTAAAAATAATTTTCAAAAAATAGAAAAGGCAATTAAAACTTTAGCAAAAGTATAATATAAAGCAATGTTTAATGGAGCAAGAAAGGGCCCAAAAGGAACTAGAGATCTCTACACCAAGCATAAAAAGGATAGGAAATGTAGCGCGTGAAGTATATTCCAATTTAAGAGGATAGGTCGGGTAAACAATTAGAAACAAGAGCTCGAAGAAGTCTACAACGAAAAAGGGGACCTATATTTCCAAAAATAGGTAACAAAAAAACGTGCATGCTATTTTGTCATAACACTAACCTGACAGGAAAAGGTATGATGAAAGCCAAAATAGTTCCAAGTTTTTAGGAAAAACCGCTAAGGTTCAAAATCTTATGTCAACGGAACTACAAAAAAAAGATAGGAATTGTGAACCAACATTGCTTTATTTTCTCGAGGTAAGATGTTTTTTTTTTTGAATTTTAAGATGGGTAGGTCACCCAATACTGAGATCATTTCTTAAAAGAACATGAAGTTTTCTAAGAATATTAGCATGGGCAGGTCACCCAATATTAAGACCATTTCTTATAAAAGCGTGGAGTTTTCTAAGAATTTTAAAAGGGGCCGGTAACCTGATATTGAAATTGTTTCTTGGAAAAGCGTGGAGTTTTCTAAGAATTTTAAAAGGGGCCGGTAACCTGATATTGAAATTGTTTCTTGGAAAAGCGTGGAGTTTTCTAAGAATTTTAAAAGGGGCCGGTAACCTGATATTGAAATTGTTTCTTGGAAAAGCGTGGAGTTTTCTAAGAATTTTAAGATAGGCCGGTCACCTGATATTGAGACCATTTCTTAGAAAAGCGTGGAGTTTTCTAAGAATTTTAAGAGGGGTCGCTCACCCGATATTGAGACTGTTTCTTAAAAAAGCATGGAGTTTTCTAAAGAATTTTAAGAGGGGCTGGTTACCTGATATTGAAACTGTTTCTTAGAGAAGCGTGGAGTTTTCTAAGAATTTTTAGATGGGTCGGTCACCTGATATTGAGACTATTTCATAGAAAAGTGTGGAGTTTTCTAAGAATTTTAAGATGGGCCGGTAACCCGATGTTGAAACCATTTCTTAGAAAAGCATGGAGTTTTCTAAGAATTTTAAGATAAGCCGGTCACCTAATATTAAGACCGTTACTTAGAAAAGCGCG
>NW_011500854.1:47976-61904 GCF_000495115.2 Populus euphratica | reverse complement strand
TTTCTTAGAAAAACGTGGAGTTTTCTAAGAATTTTAAGAGAGGCTGGTCACCCGATATTGAGACTGTTTCTTAGAAAAACGTGGAGTTTTCTAAGAATCTTAAGATAAGCTGGTCACCTGATATTGAGACCATTTTTTAGAAAAGCGTGGAGTTTTTTAAGAATCTTAAGAGGGGCCGCTCACCCGATATTGAGACCATTTCTTAGAAAAGTGTGGAGTTTTCTAAGAATTTTAAGATTAGCTAGTCACCCAATATTGAGATCATTTCTTAGAAAAGCATGGAGTTTTCTAAGAATCTTAAGATGGGGCAGGTCACTTGATATTGAGATTATTCCTTAGAAAATCATAGAGTTTTCTAAGAATTTTTTGAGAGGTCAGCCACCTGATATTGGGACTATTTTTTAGAAAAGCATGGAGTTTTTTAAGAATCTTAAGATAGGCAGGTCACCTGATAGAGAGACCATTGTTTAGGAAAAGCATTGAGATTTAACAAGATTAGACAATTTATCTTTACAACACTTACTATGCGAAGCACTTAACAAGTTTTGCTTCGTAAGCATTGTAAAGAGAGGGCATCTGTTGCTACCCAATTTTTTACTCATGTTTTTATAATTTTAAAAATAAAATAAAATAAAATAAAATAATAAAAAATAAAAGATTTACATGTGGCGATAACATAGAACATCAGAGCTAATATTAAGGAGGCAATATGTCAAGGAGATAATTTTTGAATCATATATAATTATTGCAATATAAAAATACCATAGATATAGGATTTGATTCATGTTGGTTATGAAAAATAATCATACCATATATATATATGATTTGATTCGTGCTGGTTATGGAAGATAATTACTGCAAAAAAGAAATATCATAGATATATGATTTGATTCATGCTAGTTATGAAAAATAATCACTGCAAAATAAAATACCATATATATAGGATTTGTTGGTGGTGGTTATAGAAAACAATCTTTACAATAATTATTGTAATATTTCTTTAAATAATACATGTAGAGATTTTCTATATAAGTGAACCTCTGGCCATATGCACGGGGGAGGAGAACGTTTTGAGGGAAGAATTTTGCACATTTAGAAAGCAACATAAATAAAACCCTAACCATAAACCCATTTTTTTCAAGCAAATCGATCGCTCTCCCCGCCTTAGAAAAAGAAAGAACACAAACCAATTGCCTGCTCCCCCCTCACCAGCCATCGTGCCCCTCTCCTTACCAGCCAAAAACATCGTCCCTCCATGTTCTAAACAGGCCATCCTCATTTTCTCTTCCTCTAGCGATATCTCCGAACACCAACCCGAGCACCATCTTCATCCCTGCACCAAGTAAGTTTTGAAAATGTATTTTTGCATGGATTTCTTAAACACAAATTATTTTCTTGTATTTCTGGATTTTACAACATGTTTGTAAAACTCCAAAGGGTATTGGCCAATATTCAAAAAAATATAAAAATCTTATTTTGTAGGGAATTTCATCTATTATTTACTATTAATGTTTGGATAAAGAAATCCTAAATGAATGAATATCCAAAATATTTAATGGGAATAGCTTGTTATTATTCACTGTTAATATTTGGATAAAGAAACCCTAAGTGGTAAATGTCCAAAATAATTTTCTATGGATAATAAGTCATTACACATCCTTGAAAGAAGCCTTGGTTATAATCGAGGACATTTCAATTTTTTTTTACTCCGCGGTTTACGAGCCGTGAAAGTATAAAACACCAAGATAAAAAAATAGGCTTTTAAAGTGCTCTAGATTTTTAAATTTTTGTCCCTCCTCTTTGCGATTTACGAGTTGCAAAGTCTTGAAATACTAAGGGAAAAATAAGTTTTTAAGACACATGGCATCTCCTTGGATTTCTATCTTAATAAATTTAATCTGAATCAAACCTAAAAAAACTGATAGAATTAGGAAACACGAACACCATATAAATTATAAAGCAAACCAAACACCAAGCAGCTTATCTTAGGTCGGGCGTACTAGGGTGCTAATACCTTCTCTATACGCAACCAATCCCTTACCTTAGAATCTCTGAAAGACTAGTTAGGTTTCCTAGTAACCATAATACTAGGTGACGACTTCGAAAAACCTATCAACCAAAACAAAAAAAAAAAAATCATCATTTGACGTTGTGCGTAGGAGGGTGCGACACTCATTATCACTATTACTATGCTATATAATAAAAGCCACACAACAATTAGGACAACAAAACATTAAATTCATTATCAATACACTTGAAAATACTAAAAAAACATCCTAAAAACCTTAATAAATATGTTTTTTTTAAAGAAATCCTAATCATTAAAATAAAAAAACAAATAAAATAACATTCCAAAACCTCAATGGCACTCATCATTGTAAAATGAACCCACTGATATCAATATAGGATTTTTGTGTATTAGAATGTGTCCAATCCATCTCATTCATTATCATTCCTCTTTTTAACTGAGTTTCTCTATCGCCTCAACACTCAAGAATTAAAGTGTTAAAAAATGAAGTTTAGAACAGTGACTGAAAATCCTAAATCACAAGGACCAAAATAAAGTTTTTCAAATGAAAATGAAAAAAGCTCTGATTTTTTTAAGACTATAACCTTAAATTTTATTTTATTAAATTGATCTTTAATTCAATATTATAATTTTTCCAGACACTTTGAATTTGAGAGAGCATGTAAAGAAAAGAAAATCTCAACAAATAAAATGACAATATAACATTTCTGGCTGAAATTGCAAAAACAAAATTGATTAACAAAATGATGAAAAGAAGAAGAAGTAATGCTCCATAAATAATGAGGTATCAGTGAATTTAGGCAAATGTATAGTATAAATAGTAAAGAAAGAATTATACCGTTTTAGTTACTAAAATTAATTACCTTTATGGGGGCCTCTTGTATCACGCTCCTGCTTTGACGTAGTAAAGTAACCGCAGAAGATGGCATCACCGTGGAGTGTGAAGTTTTTACCACCATAACAAGAACAACAAATTTCATAGGTGCTACCTGAATCATCATTGAAGACACATTGAGAGTAACTGAAGTATACGTCTGCCAAGAACGTATTACAAGACTGTTGTGAAATGTGGTCATATATTTTTTTAATATTTTTTATTTAAAAATATATTAAAATAATATTTTTATTTTTAAAAAATTATTTTTAATATCAGTATATTAAAATAATTTAAAAATAAATAAAAACCAAAAAATTTTAAAATATTTTTGAAACATAAAGTTAAATAGGCCTTAGATCTAGTTATGATAAAGTAGCATCTTTTAAAAAACAAAAATTGTTATTATTAACGATAACAATAACAATAATAGTAATAATAATTATAATGGATAATAACAAATAGCTTAACAATAATAAGTTAATAATAACTATACATATGGGAGTGCGATGTCTGGGGGTTGGGAAGTTATTATCTAGTTATTTGGTTTAGGGTTGCTATAAAACATGAATATACAGGTTTCTTCAGAAATTTCTTTGATAGAAAACTGGTTATAACTAGGAAAAATATTAACATCCCTGACATAATCTACTCGAGATAGACTATATTGTATACTTTAAATATAGTTTGGAAGTTTTGATGGGCTTCTAATTGATAGCATATCTATGACTTAAGATAAAGGTTCACTCGTGTCATATATGGGCACATGGCATAAGGAGTTTTAGGAGCCGTCACTTAATTGTTTAGTTTAGGGTTACTAGAAAATCTAGATATACTAGTCTTATCACCAATTTCAAGAATAAGTAACTAATTGTAATTGAGAAAGTTCTCTCAATTAAAATTTGTAAATATTTAAAATAATTTTGAGAATGTTTTAGTCAATTTATAATATTTAAATATTAACCTACTTGTAGGTCTAATATTTATATCAAAATATTAACAATTAATTCTTATTAATTAATTTTTTTTTAATATTGATAAATTCTCGTGGATTTAGTAAACTGGTCATTAAATCCAAAATGTCATGCAAAATATATATATAAAGCTAGAAAACACCTTGTATAGTTTTTAAAGCAAAATGAACTTTTATTTTTTGAGATATTTGACCATGTGTAACACGTAAAAATATATTTTTATATTGCTATATTTTAATTATTATTTTTGTAAGGTCATTTTTGACAAAAGTCTATTTTTTTAAAATAAAAACTATCCAAAATAAATATAAAGAGTGTTTGCCAAATACACTCTTAAATAAAAAAAAAAAAAAAACAAGACAACAAATACCAAATTGCCTAGTTATTATAGCTGACCTATCTCTCTTATTTTTTTAAATTAAAACTAGTAATTTATTCATTTTAAAATTTAAACACTAGTTTATTTCCATGGATAACCTATCCATTAGAAAACTAATTTATTTTCATGAACAACTTGCTATTTTCATATCTGTACTTTCTTGAAATTGATTTATTTTTATAAACAACTTATCTATATCTATTTTGAAATTCAAAAACTGATTTATTATTATAACATAGTTTAATATAAGCATGATTCTTATGACTTTTTATTATTTTAATTGAAGGTGTGGGAGACAATTATTCTTGCATGTTTTGAAATGAGAACATATATAGCATCTCATGTTTCCGTGTGTTCTCATCTTTTTCTAAACTGGAATTTAAAAGCTTTTTTATTATATAAAAATAAATTTATGCATGTGCATGAATTAAAAAAGAATATTTTATTACTAGTTTCAAGTATCCAACCAATGTATCAAAGTAAAAGACATTATTAGGTAGAACATGAGTTTTTAAATGACATCATTAGGTAGAACATAAAATATATGGTACCCATCAAAGCCACTGATACAAATCCTATATATAAAACAAACTGTGATGATAATATTCTATTTTTTTCCTCTTAGAATTTCAACTGAATTTTTAAATAATATTTTGAAAAAAACAAGAGTTATCATACTTTGATAATAGTTAAATAAAAATAATAATAATAGTAAATATATAATAACTATAAATAATATTAAGAATTGCCGTTGCATTTAACCATCTAGGTGGTAGCCAAGTGGTAAAAATCTGGAATCAAGAGGTTTGTTCTCTCTGTGATTTTAGGTTCGAGTCATTGGTTGCTCATATCATGGCCACTGGAGGTTTACATGGTCGTTAACTTCAGGGCTCGTATAATTAATCGTGGTGCGCGAAAACTAACCCGGACATCCATATTAATTAAAAAAGAAAGAAAGAAAGAATCGCCGCTGCACTTCCTCGAATAAAAATGTTTTAGGCTTTCAATGTGTATAAAAGACAATAGAGCAATTGGATTTGAATTACTACACGAAAATCAAAGACAAATGATGATATCAAGTCGAAATCACCTAATAAATCTGAAAAAATAGAGTGTCATAACGTAAACGATCATAAATAAATAGAAGTTATCTTCTTATGATACATTATCATTCGATCAATTCATGGGCCATTACATTGACTCATGTGTGTATAAATATATATATTATTTTAAGAATATATATATATTCTTTAACATCGTTAGAGTAGAATATACTTACAAAACTTGAGTTATTGGTTGTTAAGTTTTCATGTTCCACATATTAACTATTAGAAAATACCATTTTAGTTTTTTTAATTTTTTGACCGACTACCCAAATTTAATTAAGTAAGTATTAAAAACAATTTAAGATAAAATAAAATCCATATCAAGCTAATCTTGAGGATTTTGAATTGACCTGCAAGATATTATATCTATGTTAGGCCTAGTTTGATATTCTGGTAAATTTTTTATAGTTTTGAATTAATTTTTGTTTTTGTAGTTTTAGAGTGTTTTGATATATTAATATTAAAATAAATATATATTATTTTGATTAATTTATAAATAAAAAATACTTTAAAAAACAACTTATATTATACTATCAAACATGCTTTTAGCATAAATTAACGTTATTGTGAACAGTAAAACAATATGATTTTTTGGATTATTTTAGTGTATCAATATTAAAAATAAATTTTAAAAAATTAAATAAATATTATTTTAATTTATTTACAAATAAAAGGCAGTTTAAAAATAACGAAAGCAACTTATATTAAACTATCAGACATGCTCTTAGAATAAATATGCGATTACTGTGAACAATAAAAATAACAGTAGCACGATGTTGACTCTACAGCCTCCTCTAATAAATCCATTGACCGACGTCCTCAGCCATTAATTTCTTCAAAAGAGACCCACAACATTGCCTCAGTATTTCTTTTCTTTTTTTACATTTATTTTCTAGAAAGTACACTTTATAGATACATATAAATAAATAAAACCTCAATTATTTTAAGATTTTACAAAAAAATATATATCCTAATTCCAACTTAAAATCTATTATATAGATTTTAAATTCTTTACCCATGCAACGCCTCCTGAAAAACTCAAAATTTCTTTTCTTTGCTCAAGGAAATACCCCATCTCACGACCTCCTTGCAGCCCAGAAATATTCTTTGCTTTTTTGTCTTTCTTTTCTTCGCAGAATTGTATTTCAAAGTTAATGAAAAGCATATTTTAAGTTTTCCTTTTTTCGGTAGTGATTTATAGTTTTGGCCTGGCCCCACAATGAAGAAAACAATGCTATTGTAGCCAAATCCGAGTTCGACATTGATATAAACTTGACATTTCAAGTAATCAAAGATCTTTTCTTTGATTTCACGGGAACCATGAATTAAAAAGAGTGAAATAACAGTTATTTTATAAAGTATTTTTTTAGAAATATATTAAAATATAAAAATTATCGTTTGATTTTTTTCTTTCTTTTTTTTGCAGACTTATATTACAAAGTCAATGAAAAACATTTCTTAAGGTCTCCTGTTCTACATTGATTTATAGTCCTGATAAGTGACCCCACAATGAAGAAATATTAAGGAATTGAAGTGAATTTGGATGTGGAAACTTTGGTATCTTGAACCACTCGAAACAAAGTCATGAAAAGCCGAGCTGCATTTTTCCAAGGAACATGACAAACTGAAACTAGCCCCGATGGAGTTTTTGGCAAGTTATCACCTTTATAATAGTAATTATAATAATAATAGTAATAATAATAATATTAATTTATAATAATAATAATAATTTTTTTTATTCTTTAATTTTTTTTAAAAGCAATAATACTGACAAGTTGGAAAAACAGACTGTGAATGATTTAAAAAATATAAGAAGGTGAAATGGCAATTTTAAACAAATTTAAAGTTAAATTGTACCTTATTATATAAAAAAACTAGATAAATAATACAAATTTAAAGTCAAATTAAATTATTATTGGATAAATTTATATATTTTTTAAGCTCAAGGATATAAATAAATTTTTGATAGGTCAATTTGATTTAATTATATGTCAAATTAATGGTTTAGTTAGGTTTAAGAATTGATTTGAATCCAATAGAAGGATTTAATTAGGTGTAAGGATTTAATTATACTTTAAATGAATTAAATTAATTTTATTAAGGGGTGTAGATGAGACAAAGCAAACATCTAAGGGCTAAAATGAAAGTTATCAAAACAACGTTGTTTTGGTTACTATTCATCTTTTTCTTTTATTTTTTCTAAAATGAACACTTAGAAAAAGCTACTTTGAAGGTACATTTAATATAACATATGATTTATACTTTGAACTAATAGTTAGCATCCTTCCTAAATGAATCAAGGGTCGAAAGTTTTTCTTAGTGTAGATAAGATTTCGCTATTCCAGCCCTATAAATAAGGGTGGATTCTATGGCCTGAGCATGAAGAAAATATAGTGCAAAGTCAGCCAAAAATTAGCTTTTTCTTTGTAATATTTTAACAACAAGTTCTTTTTCTTTTTTCTCTCTCCTCTATAACCTTTAACCACTACCACATCTACCACTAGTTTGAACATCATCATCTCCACCAACCCAGACCCTTATAAGTGATAGAGTAGCCATCACAACTCTCTCTTCTTCTTTCTCTCCTCGCTTTCCCCTTCACAAGTTTTTTCCTTTTATTTCTCTTCTAGTTGCAGCCACCACAATCGACTCAGGCCACCATTTCTTTCACCAACACCTCCACCCACTTCATGTTAGGCCAGTGACAGTAGCTCATTCCCTTCCATAAGGTTACCTTCCATTCCTCTTTGTCATTTGTAATAGCAGAGTTGTATGTAGAATGTGAACTACTATACATGTTTTGCATATAATTCACTCCTTTGATGGGCCGGACCTCATTTGGCCCAACCTAGATGGTTGAGCCGAATTTGATCTAACTATAAAAAGAAAAAGGATTTGTTAGGCCGAGATCAACCTAACCCAGTCCAACATAACATGTTTGGGCCGGTTCTGGTCCAACCATAAAAAAAGGATTTGTTGGGTTGTGATCGGCCCAACTCATTTATTTAATATTATATAAGATCATATATATTATATTTATTTTTAAAAAAATTATGATTTTCTTATGTGTTTTTTTATCAATGTTTGCATGATATCATATTGGATATTTACACTGTAAGATACAAATTCAATATTAAAATACTCAATTTCCTCCAAAAAGTTTCTAAAAAATATTCAAAAAAAATTCTCAAAACTTTGAAATTAATTTCTCATTTAAAATAAATAAATAATTGTTTTCATGCTTACGGCTAAATCCTAAAAAGTTTTCAAGCATATTTTCATTTAAACAAAAAATAAAAAAATACATCTTTCTCATATTTTTAAAAATCTGAAAATAAATATCATAACTACTTTATGATTATTCATTAGAATTTGGCTAAAATTTTAAAAACCCTTTTTAATTTTTTTTTAAGGTCTACATATAGACTTTAATATTTGTTGGGTGTAAAACTACGTAATAGAATATACTCTCAGGTATTAAAAATACAAGATGTAAAAAATGCAATGCCAAAATGTGAACTTTATAATGAATGAGATTTAACCTATTAAAGTAAAAGACTCTCTCGTGAAGTGAGATCTACTTTAAACCTTAGATGAAACTAACAAATAAAAACCCAACTTATAAAAATAATCAAACAATAATGTAACTTATTTTAGGTAATGTACACTAGAGGTAATATATTTTTTTCCTTGCATAACCAGTTCTTGTTTAGATTCTCGCAAACCATAAATTTCTAGTGATCATAATATCAAATGACGACTCTGAATATTAATTATAATTTTATAATTAAATCCAAACTCATTTCCCTTCCCAATACACATTCTTTATTAAGAAGCACGATAAAAATCTTATCATAATTGATGACATTATGACACACCCGCAACAACAATCATGAAATTGCATTGTAAAATTAATATTTTGCTATTTCTGTGTAATTTCAATATTCATTGTGAGGCCATAATAAAGTCTTCTATGTTTCCTAGAACTATTAAAGAGACTCTATTGTTATAGGGTAACAATAAACCTACAGTGTAAGTTCGAGCCCTTGCTCGTCATAAAAATATGAAGATTCTTATTGAAATATTCCTCAAGTCTTATAGTTCAGTAGTTGATGGTGCGTGATATTTCAAAAAATAAAACATCTTGTTTGGACCATGGCTTGAACAGACCGCCTCCAATCATTTGAGCTGGGCCTAAACGAATTACTCTTTTTTCTTTCCCTTGCTTTGACTCTAAAATTATTTGGGTCTTGACCAGCACCATGAAAAATTCTCAAATACAAGCATACATTGTTTGGATCATGGCTTGAACATACGTCTCAGTGTTTTTAACTAGCTGAAGATCGCAGCCCGTGAAAAGCTCGATCTAATATGAAGTTCTTCATTACTTCATCAATAATAGTCTTCCATAGGCAAGCAGTTCAAGTTCCACCCTTTACAACATTCTAATAAAATTGAAAGACGGCGATGATAACATGCATCATTCGTTCTTTCACATAATGCTGCAGCCAGAGGATGATACAAGACAAGCACCACCAACAACCATGCCTGTAACTTGCACTATCATTCCAATTTTTTCAAGCACATTTCTTCGCTTCTGAAATTAAAGATAAAGAACCATGTGATTAGATATCTGGAACAATGCCTATATATAAAACAAATTTTGATTCTGATGTATTCTTACAATCACTATGCTATATAATAAAACCCACACAACGATTAGGACAACAGGACATTAACTTCAAAAGCTGCAGTTATGGAAAAATTTGTGATTTTTTTGTAATTATGGAAATATAATTAGAAAGATGTTATCAAATTTGACAAATAAATTTATAGAAACGAGCTATTTGGATCACTTGTTTGATCAATAGGCCATTACCTGTACTGTTGGTTTGTTTGTACTAAGTATATTATACTATATATCAAGCATATACAAGCAAGAATTTCTATTAATCAGTTCAAAACATCGATGCACATTTTCTTAGTTTTTTTTTTTCATTTTATTGATTAAAGATTTAGTACAAATATTCTCCTTTATCAAATATATATTTAATATTAGTTTAGAAAATACCAATAAATATCAATATCTAATAAACAATATTTTATTAATAAGATTATGGAATAGAAATTTAACATTTTATCGTTAATTATTTGTTTAAGACTGGCTTTACAGGAAAATAATAACAAATATGAGTTAGTATCTTCTTAAAAATAATATGTATTTGTTAGTGTTCTTTATATGTGTGTGTATTAAATTATATGTTTTTTAATTCCTCTTTTTCATGTATAATATTTTTAACAAAATGATAAGTTTTTTACTTTGATAATAAACTTTTATTGGTTTGGGTTTCTTAATTCAAATATTCTTATTTTTTTTTAATTTTTTAATGTTATATGTAGTTTTTTTTCAAGTAATGCTATTATCGGTCAATGCACATATTTTTGACACGTGTTTATATGATTTATGATAATTGAACACCAAGAAATAAATGATAATTGAACACCAAGAAATAAGGACAAATATTGATAATGATAGTGGAACAGTATATAATCCGTAAAATAATTTTCTATAAGTGAAAAATCTAGTAAAACAAAAGGACTCCAGGAACAAAACATATCATTATCAATAAAATTATGAATGAAAAATTTAGCATTGTTTTGGTTAGTTGTGTGTTTGAGATAATTAGGTTTTACATGAAAATAAGGACAAATATGAGTTATTATTTTCTTAAAAATAACATTGATGAGTTAGTTTTCTTTATTTATATATTATATCTTTTTAAATTTTTTTCATGCATAATATTCTTAACAAAATGCTAAGTTTTCTTTTAAAATGTTTTTCATGCATAATATTCTTAACAAAATGCAATTTTTTTTAATTTGATGATAATTTTTATTTGTTTTGGTTTTTTAAGTCAAATGTTCTTATTTTTTTTTTCAATTTTTATAAATATAGTTTTATTTTTTTAATTATTGATCTTATAAGGCAATGCACATATTTTTGACATGTGTTATATAATTTAAGAAAATTAAACACAAAAAACCTTATGGAAACATAAGTGGAACAATATAATTTTAAGATTATTTTATATAAATGATAGACAAGTGGACTCTTATCTAATACATCATTAATTCATTTTTATATACATAAATGACAGACAAGTGGACTCTTAACTAATACATCATTAATTCATTTTTATATACATAAATGATAGACAAGTGGACTCTTAACTAATAAAAATACATAAACCTTAACAAATATAGTTCTTGAAAAGCAGAATTCATAATAATAATAATAATAAATGTAGAATGACACAATATATATATATATATATAAGAGCAAATCGCCCCATTAATCGCATAACAAATACATTTACAAAAAAAGTACTTTATCCAGCTCGAGACTTAATTTTTACACAATGGTAATGCCTAATGAAGAACAGTTGAAAAAAATTAAATTATTCCGATAAAAAAAATGTAAGTATCATTATGCTGTAATGATATAAATGGTCACTAACAGTTTAAAAAAAAATAAAAAAGTCAAAAAAGTTAAAGAGCTATAATTTTTGGAATTTAAACATATACTTGAAAACTAGTTGATTAATCCTATTATTTCTCTCAAAATTTTCAATGTAATCAAAGAACATTTATGAATTCCTAATAATGAAGAAGCAATCTGCTAGAAAAACCCAATTCAAACCAAATCCACAATTAAAGAAACATAATTAGAGGTGTCAATTCGTTTCAAAAATTGGAAATTTTAAGCAATCTGAAGTATTTCTTTCTAGCATGCCATCGTATAACAGGGATCGAAGTTGATATCATTTTCAAAGATTAATTACCTGTACGGGAGCTTCAAGTGCCAAGCTCCTGCTTTGACTTAGTAAAGTATAGTTATCCCAGAAGATGGCATCATCGTGGTGAGTGAACCTTTTTCCACCATAACAATCACAACAAAGATCATAGGTGCTAGGTGACTCATCAAGACAGAAACATTGAAAGCAGCTGAAGTATACGTCTGCCAAGAAAGTATTACAAGACTGGCAAATTAAATTTCTTCCACTCTGCATGATGTAGTACAAGACGATTGTTTCCTCAAAATCCAAGCTTCCATTGCCGTCCTTGTCCAGCGCTGTAAACAAGCTTGGAAGAATAAGAACCGTGTTGTTATGTTTCTTGAGATAGTCCACGTATTCATGTAGGTTAATTTGCCCGTCTCCGTTTTTGTCCATTTCATTGAAAGAAAATCTGGCATTTCGCTTCTTCTCCTCCGACAGATTCTCATAATAAGCTACAGCAGCGCGGCGAATCTCCTCCATATCTATTTAAAAGGAGGAAAATTTAAGAGGATAATGGAAGAGGTACGTAGCTTAGATCTAAAACTTCAACACTCCAAAGGGATTTGATAAGGAAGTAGCTCTATAATCTTAAATTTCTTTGACCTAGTCCTAATCAAGTTTGGCTAAATCTACCATATAATGGATGTATTTGTATCAACCTGCCGAGGAATCATTATGCCTATGACTTGGTGGTTGATATAAATTGAATGAATATACCTCATAATTATAACCCATGATTCCGTCTCGTAGTTTGTTTGCGTCAAGTCAACTTATTTTGGCTTTTATAAAAGTCAAGTCTCAATTTTGGTATATAATTATACGGACTATAATTTAATTTCTGATATGGTATCCCAGCTAGCAAACAAGCCTGAGCACTTTCTTACTCCCACACAAAGTTTATTTTGATATCTTAATTAGATCTAGTTTATATGAAATAAATTTAATTTTATGAAATGGTTATTTTATAAAAATAATAAATTATTGCATGTTATTGGCCTAGAAGGCAAATAAATCAGCCGAACATGTTGCATATTGTGTCTTTAAGAGGTGTACATGATAGTAAATTCTTATAGCAGGTCTTGAATTTGAGTTAGAATATACATTTTTTGTAAGTATTTAGAATAGCAAAGATTTTATTCGCTTCCATGAACTCAAAAAATATGTTTTTTAAAAGGTGAGATTTTCTTGAATCCAAAAAAAAAAATGTGTTGCATATTGCTATCTGTACGTATATATTAAAGAAATTGCATTCCCTAGGAAATTTAGCAGCAACTTCTAACACTACTTCTAGCCCAGAGGCCATTGACTATTATAATCAGCAAATCTGATCAAACCATGCAACCCAGCATGTTTTAGTCTCATTATAAAACAATGCCTATAGTATTTCTTGGTGAAATTTGTGTATGATTCAATGGTCATATAAAAAATTATAGTTATTTTTATAATACATGTTGTTTTGTTCAACTAGCCCAGAGGCCATTGTACTTAGACTTCTTATTGAACTTATATTTATTCATCCAAACGATAAATATATCATGATTATTCAATATCATGAAAATATATCACAAAAAGACGCTTGTCGTTTTGTTACCTATTACCAATCAATCTCACTGGAGATGGAGATTTGAGGTTGTGGTTCCCTGATTAGGAAAGGAACAGGTCTTGCATTTTCTTTTAATTTATATAAACCTGCTTTAGACGTTAAAGAACACAGCCGTGTTGGTTTG
>NW_011500854.1:0-43283 GCF_000495115.2 Populus euphratica | reverse complement strand
CTTGACGAGATTTACAAGTATTAGCATTAATCGAATAAGATGACTAATGTAATCATGTTAACAATCTATAATCAGATTGGAACCTTCTTTGTGTGTGGTTTCCAATTGAATAATAAGAGTTTATACTATACTTGTTTAACATACTATTAGTGGATCCTCTAACTTTGACATTCGTTATTATCATTATTTAATCTTTACAATAATATTTCATCTCAAAGTTCTCATCTTCTTCTTCTTCTTCTCCTCCTTCTTCTTTATTATTATTATTATTATGATTATTATTACTACTAATACTATTATTATTGTTGTTGTTGTTGTTATTATCATTGTTGTATTATTATTATCTGTAATTTATACAATTAACCTCCCTATGGTTCGACTCTAGTCTTGTCGGGTTATTTATTACTTCGACACTCCTGCATTTAGGAGAAGACATCAATTTTTTAGTCATGTCATCAACTTTAAGTGAAAAATATAAACAATCAGAAGTAATAAGTTCAAATGAACCTAAAAAGAGTAAAAAAAATTAGAAAGAAAAGGCACCTAGATACATTTTTCATTTCTACTAATTCAATTGTATTTTTAATAGAAGGTGGTAGAAACACAATATTAAAAATAACACCTAAGACCTTAAATGTAAAAGATGATCTAAAGACATCCTATGAAGCTATGTCTTCTACGGATGTTTTTTTTTTTTAAGAAATGATAAATAATAAAATAGATTCAATATTGTCTAACTATTAGGTCCTAATAGATTTACCTTTAGGTTATAAGACAATAGGATGTAAGTGAGTGTTTAGAAGAAAATACAATACTAGTGGTTCTACCAAAACTTCAAGGTAGGATTAATTAGCAAAGGTTTTACTCAAATAAAGGTATTGATTATTTCACACTTATTTTTCAGTGGAAAAAATTATATCCATTAGAGTTTTATTTTCTTTAGTATCAATTTATAAATTTTATATTCATCAAAAGGATGTTAAGACAATTTTCTTAAATGAATATTTAAAGGATGAAGTTTATACGGAGAAAATTAGGGGTTTTATACTTCCTAAAAATGAGAAAGCTTTTTGTAAATTAGTAAAGTCTTTATATGGTTTAAAACAAGCTCTAACACAATGGCATAAGAAGTTTGTCAAAGCAATTTTATTAAATGGTTTTTGTCACCCTCTTGCAAAGCCCGACATCATGTTGACCCTTTTTGGGAGTAGGGATATTGATGTTAGGGTCTTTTTTTTATGAATAAGAGACTCTTCACCTAGTATTATGGTCACTAGAAAACCTAATTGGTCTTTGAGAGATTCTAAGGCAAGAGACTGGTTGCGTAAATGGAAGGTATTAGCACCCTCAGTACGCGTTACCTAAAGTAAGCTGCTTGGTATTTAGGTTATCTTATAACTATTATGGTGTTGGTTTTTTCTAATCCCATTAGTTTTCCTAGGATAGTTTTACTTTATAAAAAAAAGTTGGGTTCAAAGTTTAAAAGCAAGAACCCTTGGCCAATATAGATCATACCCTTAGATATATCTCCAGAGTGCCAAAAAGAAATAATGCAGATCTCTTAAAATCTATGTTTGATTTGAACTAAATTTATAACCTATAAATTAAAAGACAACTAAGATAGAAATATAAGGAGATTCAATGTGCTTAGGAGCTCATTTCCTTAGTATTTCAAGAATTTGCAACTCGTAAATCGCATGGGAAAAGGAACAAAGATTTAGAAATTTAAGGAAATTCAGAGCGTTTTAAAAAGCCTCTTTTTTCCTTAGTGTCTCATACTTTCATGGCTCGTAAACTGTGGAGTCAAAAACTTAAATGTCCTCAATTATAATCAAGGTTTCATTTAAAAAGCCTCTTTTTTCCTTAGGGTTTTTTTTATCCAAATATTAACAGTGAATAATAACAAGTTATTCCCAATAATATTGTTGTTACTCAATTTTGGACGTCACGTGTTGGAGATGGTGTATACCTCTTTTGAACTAAGTGTAGTAGTTTAGCTCATGTTTGCCAGAAGATTGACAAAAGCAGAGAGAAATATTTTTTTTCAAAACCTTTTTTGAGCTATTTTCTGCTCTTTTTATCCTTCCCTTTTGTACCAAAATCATCAGGTTTTTTTAGGTTGATCAGGAGTCTTTATAATACTAAATTCATTTCTTCTTTATCTAGTCTTTAAGGTTGGATAAATCCCTCAGAAATTGCACTAAAAAATTGGTTCTGCTGTTGTCACAATTTTTTGTTCCAACTTAGGCTCTGATTCTGATTTTGTTTTATACAATATTTGACCATCCTACCTATATTCTATCACTCATGACATGTTGAAAAATTAACCTGCACCTTTATTAGGTCCTAGGAATCATTGTTCTTAGGGCAAATTCTTTGTTAGATTTGGATGTTCAACATTGTTAGATAAAAAAACATTTTTGACCAATAAGATTACTGCTAGAATATATTCTCTAAAACAATTTTATCTCACTTCAACTCCTCATCAAAGTTGTAGTCCTAGACATGTAGATAAATCTGGGATTTTGAATCACTTGATTTCAATATCAGAAACTCAAGATATTCCTGTTTGAATATCTAACATGGAGGTAGAGAATTCTACCTCGAGAAAGATCCTGACCCGAGTTTTGCACTAAAAAAACTCTATTTCTATCATCAATTTTGTTGATTTGTTCTTAGATCATACTCTTAGTCATATTAAGATTCTTGGCATTTGTTAGTTTTTGAGCTAGATCAGGAGACCCTTTTGACTGACTAAATTAATGCTAGATCTTGTTCTTTAAAATAATTTTATCTCACTTCGACTCCTCATCAAAGTTGTAGTCCTAGACGCGTAGATAAATTTGGGCTTTTCAATCTTTTAAAAAACAAGTAATATTATTTATTTTTTTTTGTATTTACTTTGTGGTGTTTGTGTTTTTATATTGTAAAAATATTCCTTTGCAATTCCTGAATATTTGAAGGTTTATTTTGCAATTTCTAAATTGTATCATGTAAAAATAATGTGTGAGTGGAGCATAGTAAAAGTGGATGTATGTGTGTGTGTGTTATTATTATTTTTTCTCCTTGAAAATTTTGAGAATATATACATGGTTTGTTGTCTTTAATTGTGATACTTGTTCTTTAAAAAAAAATATAAATGTTTTTCTTATATGCTGCATATAGCCAATACCTAACATGTTTTGAATATTTTTAATAAAAAAAACAAATATTTAAAGTTCGAAAATGTGTTTTCGCATGGATTTCTTAAACACAACAAAATTATTTTCTTCATTTCTGGATTTTACAACATGCTTGTTAAACTCCAAAGGATATTGGCCAATATTTAAAAAAAATATAAAAATCTTATTTTGAAGGGAATTCATCTATTATTCACTGCTAATGTTTGGATAAAGAAATCCTTAAAGAAAAAATATCTAAAATATTATTAGGAATAATTTGTTATTATTCACCGTTAATATTTGGATGAAATCCTAAGTGGTAAATATTCAAAATAATTTTCTAGGAATAATAAATCCGCACACATCCTTGAAAGAAACCTTGATTATAATTGAAGACATTTTAATTTTTCACTCCATGGTTTACGAGTTGTGAGAGTAGAAAACACTAAGGAAAAAATAAGCTTTTAAAACGCCCTAAATTTCTAAATTTTTGTCCCTCCTCCTTGTGATATACAAGTCGCAAACTCTTAAAATACTAAGGAAAAAAATAAGCTTTTGAAGCACATGAAATCTTCTTATATTTCTATCTTAATCAATTTAGTTGGAATCAAACCTAGAAAAACTAATGAGATTAAAAAACACCAACACTGTAGTAATGATAAGGCAAACCAAACACCAAGCAATTTATCTTAGATAAGGCATACTGAAGGTGCTAATACCTTCCCTTTACGCAACTAGTCCCTTGTCTTAAAATCTATGAAAGACCAATTAGGTTTTTTAATGACGAAAATACTAGGTGGTGACTCCCTTATTCACAAAATCAAAACAAAAAACCCTGAAATCTATCGAGGATCGCCACAACGTCGTGAGGGTGTGACAAATATTTTGGGTATTCATCCATTTTGGATTTCTTTATCCAAACATTAACAATGAATAATAGATGAATTCCCCTCAAAATAAGATTTTTATATTTTTTGAATATTGGCCAATACCCTTTGAAGTTTTATAAACATGTTGTAAAATCCAGAATGTAAGAAAATAATTTATTTTGTTGTCTTTAAGAAATCCATGCGAAAACACATTTTCAAAACTCCAAATATTTGTTTTTTAATTAAAAAAAATTCAAAACTCCAAAGAAAAAACAAATCTTATTAAATTGGTCATTAATTCAAATTTATAATTTTCTCAAATACTTTAAATTTGAGAGAGCATGCAAATAAAAGAAAATCTTAACAAATAAAATGACCATTTAATATTTGTGGCTGAAATTGCAAAAACAAAATTGATTATCTAAATGAGAAAAAGAAGTAATGCTCCATTAATTAGGAAAATATATAGTGTTGTTAGATAATAATATAAATTATATCTTGGAACCTCACCTAACAGCTTAAGCTTTTAGGTTGAATTGATTCTTTGACATGATATTAGAGCTTTGATAACTAAGTGGTCACGAGTTTGAATCTTAGCATCCTTATTTATTTGATTAAAATTAAACATAAGATTAAAAAAACTTGTGCAAGTTTCAAGCCCAAAAGGCTTTTATTTGATGGGGTATATTAAAGAATAATATAAATCATATCTTGAGACCTTGATTACCTAACAACTTAAAGTTTTAAGTGAAATTGGTTTTTCTACTAGTATAAATAGTACATAATTATACTGTTTAAGTTTCTAAAATTAATTACCTTTATGGAGGCCATTTGGATCACGCTCCTACTTTGTTGTAGTAAAGTCTAGTTATCTCAAAAGTTGGCATCACCGTGGTATGTGAAATTTTTACCACAATAATTATCAAAGAATCATATCAATTTAAAAGTCTAAGATATTATGTAAGATTTTAGGATATGATTTATATTATTCTTTAACATATCTTTTTAAGTGAAAGTTTTTCAAACTAAAACTTGCATAGACTCATATTATCATGTGTTTAGTTTTTATTAAATAAATAAAAATAGTGAAATTTAAATTCGTAACCACTTTATCATTAAATCTCTAATACCAAGTTAAAAAACTATATCAACTCAAAAATTTAAGTTACTAGATGAGGTTTTAAAATATTATTTATATTATTTTATAACAATAACAAGCATAACAAATTTCATAGGTGCTAACTGAATCATCATTGAAGAAACATTGAGAGAAACTGAAGTATGCTCCTGCCAAGAACGAGTCACAACCCTGGCAAATTGAAGCCCTTCCACTCTGCATGATGTAGTACAAGACGATTGCTTCCTCAAAATCCAAGCTTCCATTGCCGTCCTTGTCCAGCACGCTAAATATGCTCCGATGAGTAAAATATGTGCCTTTTTTCTCTTGAGAGAGTCCGCGTATTCACGGAGGCTAATTTGCCCGTCTCCGTTCTTATCCATGGCATTGAAAGTATTCCTGGCCAGTTTCTTGTTATTTTCGGGCAGATGTTCATAATAAGCTACAACAGCCCGGCGAATCTCCTCCATATCTATTTATGCGTGTAATATTTAAGAGGAAGAAAATTTAAGAGGATAGTGGAAGAGATAGCTTGGATCTACAACTTCAAAACTCCGAAGGCACTTTTGAGGAAGAGGCTCAACTCTAATCTAAAATTTCTTATGCCTAGTCCAGGTATTTGATGAGACCGTGTCTTAAAATCAGACCTGGATTAATTCAGATCCAAGATGAGATGTGTCAGGTTAATCCACGGCAAATTAGGTTAATTTTTGTATTACCAAGTAAACTCTGATTTATTTTTTTTAATTCTAAACTTTGATACAGTTAGGTTTAACTAAATACACGAAGTAATATATTAATTTACCAAGTCATTTAAATTTAACTAGATAAATATAAGAAATAATTTAAAATAAACAAAATCCAAATCAAGCTATCAATCAATCATCGAGATTTTTAATCAACCTGCCAGGAAGCCAAGATATTATACCTATGGTTTGGTGCTTGATATAAGTTGAATGAATACCAAATAATTATGATCTAAGATTCTGGCTCGTAGTTTGTTTACGTCAGGTCAACTTATTTTGGATCTTATAAAAGTCAAGTCTCAATTTTGGTATATAATTGACTTTTATAGGTAATAAAATTTAAATTAAAATATGTGTCCCAGCCAGCAAACAAGACCGAGCACTTTCTTATTCCCCATACAAAATTTATGTAATATTTTAATTAGCTCTAGTTATATAAGTAAATTCAATTTCACGAAGTGGTTAATAAAATGAAAAAAATAAATTATCGCATGTCATTGGGCCAGGAGGCAAATAAATCACCGAAACGTGTTTTTCACTGAAAGGAAAATATAATATTCTTAATAATATTTGAACATGATTTAACTGTAAAAAAACAAAACTATAGTTGCCTTGACCGTATCTTACATATGTTTGGTTTAACTATTTTTATGAAAAATAAACAAGATTGATATCTTTTTTTAATCATGTTCTAATAATTTTCTTAGTTTAAAATTTTTTAAATATGAAATTACTAACAATAAGCTAATCATTGATGAAGTACATGGAATTTAAATTATGATATCAAAACTTAGTGATTCTGATATCAAAATTCTTAATTCATTTCAGGTAGAGGTTGTTTTATCAACATTACCTCTATTTTGAAATGAATATATAAAAATGATATTACATTGAAAATATAATTATACATTTAAACAATTTCAAACACATTTGCAAATAGATGTTTAATCTGAATTGATGGCGATAAATTATAAAGTGAATTTAGTTATTGAAACTTGTTTAAAAATAACTCAAAATAATTTGAAAATGCAAAAGAAAAGAAACAAATTCAAGAAGAAACATAATAATAACAAGAAGAATGTGATTTAGATATTAAATTTGAGACTTTCTATACCAAAAATATTCTTTTAAATGAAGGCATTCGTGCTTGGATGGCAGCTTAAAATCAGCCTCATGAAAACCTTTCCCTGAGGTGAGCCCCATGGAAATGCTCTTTGATGGAACTTTAACTTTAGTTGGTTTCCATCATGGAAATCAAAGAAGCCACATAGAAAAATATAGATTCAATAATTCCATAAAAAAAGACAGTGCTAACAAAGTGAATATGGTTGAGAATGATGAAATCAAGGAGTTGGTTGTCATAGTTTCAAACATTTAAATTGGAATGATTATTGAATTAAATATAACAATTATTATTGTGTAGACTTCAAATTGGTAAGTTGATTCTGGTGCAACATTTTATGTTTGCAACAACAAAGCATGTTTCAAAACTTAAAAAGAATTGAAAAAACTCGATGAGATCTTGATTGGCAACCATAATTCTACTTAAGTTTTGGGGGAAAAAAGGAACTATTGAATTATATTTTACTTTTAGACAAAAAATTTCTTTAGTTAATGTGTTTCATGTTTCTAAAATTAGAAGACATCTTCTATCTACTAATATTTTGAGTGGAAAAAGGTTCAAGATTGTTTTAATTTAGATATAGTTATTGTAACTATAAGTGGAATGTTTCTGGGAAAATGTTATTCTTATGATGAAATATTTAGATTCAGTATTAATGAAATCAATATTGTTTTTGCTTAAGATATTTCCATTTGAATATCTAATGTAGAGGGAGAGAATTCTACCATGAAAAGGATCTTGACCCAAGTTTTGCACTAAAAAACCTCTATTTGTACCATAAATTTAGTTGATTTGTTCTTAGATCATACTCTTAGTCATATCAGGATTCTCGACATTTGTCAGTTTTTGAATTAGATCAAGAGACCCTTTTGACCAATTAAATTACTACTAGATTCTGTTCTTTAAAACAATTTTATCTCACTTCGATTTCTTCATCAAAGTAGTAGTCCTGGACGAGTAGGTAAATTTGAGCTTTTGAATTGCTTGATTTTGATATCAAAAGCTAAAGATATTCCTGTTTGAATATCTAATGTGAAAGCATGATTCCTACCGTGAGAAGGATTTTACTCAAGTTTGTAGGGACACAATCGCAAGATGCTTAAAGTTTGAAGACCAATTGCAAGCTAATTTGAAGCCCTTTTTTAGACCAAGGACCAAATAAAAAAGGCATTAAATTAAAGAGGCTGATTAAAGATAAAATTAGAAGGAAGAAATTAAAGAACCATGTTTTTTTCTATAACAACTATCCTAACAGTAGCTGGCCCCATGTTCCCAGCTATGAAAGGAAAGAAATCACTAGAAATCATCAGAATATGTTGGTTTCTATCTTTACTCACCCGAGATTACAACCTATAGTTAATGTAAGATTTTGTTTCCTAGTGGAGCTGCATATAGGTTATATGTAAGCCTCCTCAGCTGACCTGGGGAGGAAGAAGGGGAGAGAAGGGAGAAAAATTGACTAAGGGGAATGAAAGAAAAAAACATAAACCTATAAAAAAACCATCTTGTTTGCAACCACCTCCCTCTTGAAAAAGAAAATAGAGGAGAAACCTTATTTTAGGATTTTGAAACATCGGTTTCTTCTCCTTATAGTTGGACCCGTCATCTCCAACCATCCCAGCCTCCCTCAACAGCCTCGTTTGTTACTCAAACCAGCAACCCATGAACACCCACACTATCTTCCCCAAACCATGACCACCATCTCCCCCGTAAGCATCAGCCCTCACTCCTTTTTTTTACCAAGAGCATGCCAGCTATAGCAGTAGTAACCATCTCTTCTCAGTACAGACACGATGGATGCGTCCAACCAGACGGAGAAACAGGGAAGTAAGGGAAAGCAAACCAAAGAAACAAACGGATGAAGAAGAGCACAAAAGGGACAAGTAGAAGGAAAGAACATAAACATAAAAAAACATAGAGGGACCAACTAGCATGCCCTCGATATCGCCTTCGTCCTTTGTTTTCATCTCTAGTTTTCTTCCCCTCTAGCAGTACAATGTTTTCTTTCATATGTAAGAATCGAAGTAGCAGCTCACAAGAAAACAGAGAAGGAGCAAGAGCGCACAGAGGGAAGAACATCCATTTTGCTAGAACATCACACCTTCATCATCATCTTCGCCATCTCCAGAGAAAGCATCAGCAAGAAGAGAAAGATAAAGACCAACACTAGTTACTAGCGTACTTCATTGTCTTCAGATTAGTGATGACCGTTTGTGCGCAAGAAACTGCAGCATCATCATTTTCATTCGTTTCATTGCTAGGTAAGTTTCCATTCATTCTTTTCATTTTGCATTTTAATTACATACCTATTGTGCATGCCTTTTATGTTCACTGTTCAAGTGAATTATAATTCACTTAAACAATAACTAAGCTTTTGTGTCTAGTAAGCAAGTGACCCGGCCGGACCTACTTTTTTTTCTTTAAAAAAAATAAGAGAAAGAGAAAGAGATTTATGATTTTTTGACATTTATTTTAAGGTCTGAATTTTTTATGTTGTAATATCAATCTCGTGTTTAGAATACCTGATTTTTGACGCAATGTGACAAATATACATATATATCAAAAAAATATTTTTCTTATATGTTGTATACGGCCAATAACATATGTTGAATGCTTTTTTTATGCAAAAAATATTAAAACATTCAAAAATGTGTTTTCACATGGATTTCTTAAACATAACAAAATTATTTTCTTGCATTTCTGGATTTTACAACATGTTTGTAAAACTTCAAAGGGTATTGGTCAATATTCAAAAAATATAAAAAACATTTATGGGGAATTCATTTTATTATTCACCGCTAATATTTGGATAAAGAAATACTCAAAGGATGAATATCCAAAATATTATTAAGAATAATTTATTATTATTCACTATTAATATTTGGATAAAGAAACCCTAAATGGTAAATATCTAAAATAATTTTCTAAAAATAATAAATCCACACACATCCTTGAAAGAAGCCTTGATTATAATCGAGGGCGTTTCAATTTTTTGTACTCCACGGTTTATGAGTTGTGAGAATATAAAACAATAAGGTAAAAATAGCTTTTTTAAAAAGCTCTCTAGATTTTCTAAATTTTTGTCCCTCCCCTTTGCAATTTACAAGTCACAAACTCTTGAAATACTAAGGGAAAAATGAGCTTTTGAAATATACTAAATCTCCTTGGATTTATATCTTAATAAATATAGTTTAAATCAAATCTAGAAAAACTGATGGGATTAACAAACACCAACACCATAGAAATTATATAGCAAACCGAACACCAAGCAGCTTATTTTAGGTAAGATGTACTAGAGGTGCTAATACCTTCCTTTTACGCAACCAATCCCTTGCCTTAAAATTTTTGAAAGACCAACTAGGTTTTCTAGTAACTAAAATACTAGGTGGCAACTCTCTTATTCACAAAAACAAACAAAAAAACCCTAAAATCAATAGATGATTGTTGTGATTTGCCACGGGGGTGCTGACACGACTAAAAGATTGATATCTTCTCCCAAGTGTAGGAGTGTCGAAGTAATAAATAACCCGGCAAGACCGGGGTCGAACCACAGGGAGGTTAATTGTACATAGTAGTAGTAGTAGTAGTAGTAGTAGTAGTAGTAGTAGTAGTAGTAGTAGTAGTAGTAGTAGTAGTAGTAGTAGTAGTAGTAGTAGTAGTAGTAGTAGTAGTAGTAGTAGTAGTAGTAGTAGTAGTAGTAGTAGTAGTAGTAGTAGTAGTAGTAGTAGTAGTAGTAGTAGTAGTAGTAATAATAATAATAATAATAAAGAAAGAGAAGAAGAAGAAGATGATGAGAACTTTGAGATGGAATATTAATGTAACGATTAAACAATGATAATAACAAATGTCAAGGTTAGAGGTTCCACTAATGGTATATCAAACAAGTATAGTATAAACTCTTATTATTGAATTGGAAACCACACACAAAGGAGGTTCCAATCAGATTATATATTGTTAACATGATTACATTAGTCATCTTATTCAATTAATGCTAATACTTGTAAATCTCGTCAAGCATTCATGATTATAACTTATGTTAACAACAAATCAAGTTCCTTTCATAGCTCAGGTGTCGGTTATACCATACATTATGGGCTATGAAAGTGCCAAGCATTTGTTGTACCAAGTGTTATATAACATAAATCAAGATTAGTCATTTAACAAGCAAAGTATTAAAGAGTGAACAAGATAGCAAATATAAAACATGTTAGTATCAAACATTAAAGTCCATATTAAGTTTACATTATACTTATTCTTACACCATTAGTGTAACCTTTTCACCTTGACATAATTAACTTAGCTAGACATAATGAAAGAAAGCAAAATAGATAAACAAAATAAGAACATAAAAGTTAACTAAGTAAAGGAAAGGAAATGAAAGGCATAAACTTAATATTAATGAAAACAAAGCATAAAAAATACAAAGAGAGAAAGGAAGAGCATGATCTTGATCTGGAAATCAAGATGCCTAAATGCATGGCAAATGCCTCCTTTTATAGGCCAAAAATGGGAACTATTGATTTGATGACTAATTGATAAGTGGGTGACCAACTTTTGACTTGGTGACAATCCTTATCTTCTCTTGTCTGCCCAAAACGTCATTGATAACGTCAAAATTGGAGCCAGTTGCAAACATGAAAGTTGTAGGCAATTGTCTCAGCTTTCTTGTGTAAACAATTCAGCTCATTTGGACTTCTAGAACTCCAGATATGGCCAAAATACCGAACAGTGCTCGGGCTGGAAGACAGATTCGGGCTTCTTTGTTGTTGCTACTATTTGGACTTGATAATGGCCTTTTTAGATCTTGGGCTCCATATGAAAGTTGTAGGCCTATGTCTTACCTTTCCATCCATATAAATTGGACCTAAATCTGAGATCTGTAGCTCCAGATATGACCCAATTACCGAACAGTGTTCCGGTTTGGATTGCACCGACATCTCTTTTTGGAGTTTAGCCATCTCTTTGTCTTTGCAATTTAAGTTCTTAAAGTCATCAATTAATCCTTTCATTTATGTGATAGGCCTGCATTTGAAATGAACATTTACCATAAATTAAAGGTATTAAGTATTATTAGATATATTATTATAAAACATGCTTTAGTTAAGGAGTTATTGATACTTCAAGTGCAAAATGATGATATAAAACCATGATAAAAATGCACTTTTAAGTACTAATCAGGTGCAACAATCTTGATCTGGACACTAAGATGCCTAAAGGCATGAAAAATACCTCCTTTTATTGGCTAAAATTGGAAACTATTAATTTGATGACTAATTGATGAGTGGGTAACCAACTCTTGACTTGGTGACAATCATTATCTTCTCTTTTCTAAATAAAACGTTATTGATAATGTTAAAATTTGAACCAGACCTCCACATGAATGTTGTAGGAAATCTTCATAGCTTTCTAGGAAAAACAATTGATGTCATTTGGACTTCTAGAACTCAGGATATGGTATTAATACTAAATAGTGTTTGGGTTACAGGATAGATTCAGACTTCTTCGTTGTTGCTATAATTTGGACTTGAAAACGGGCTTATTAAAGCCAGACCTCCACATCAAAATTGTACGCCTATATCTTACCTTTCTATCATATAAAGTAAACCTAAATCCGAGATCTACAGCTCAAGATATAACCCAATTACTAAACAGTCTTCCAGTTTGAACTGCACCATCATCTCTTTTCTAAGTTTAGGCATCTCTTTGTCCTTTTAATTTTAGTACTTAAACTCATCAATCTATCTTTTTATTTATGTGATAGGCCTGCATTTAAGATGAACATATACCATAAATTAAAGGTATCTTATATTATTAAATATGTTATTATAAAACATGCTTTAGTTAAGGAGTTATTGAAATTTCAAGTGTAAAATAATGACATAAAACCTTGATAAAAAAATATTTTTAAGTACTAATTAGTTATGCACTTAATCAGTCACATGATATTGAAAAAATACTTAATAAGTTTAAGCATTTCAATATAAATGAAATCAATAACTCTAGTGTGAAGTTAAATGATAATTGTGATAAAATAGCAACATATCTAAAATATACTAGTATCATTGGAAGTCCTATGTATGTAATGTACTATACAAGACAAAATATATCTTTTACTAAATGCAAGTTATCACAATATACAAACAAGCTAAATACAAATCACTGGAAGGCAATTGCAAGAGTCTTTATTTATCTCAAAATAACTATCATAACTTAATTTTGGATCCTATAAAGTTGTTTTGTAAAAATACATATTAAAAAAAAGATAGAAATTCAAAATCCAAAAGTATTTTCAAGACATGAGGAGATATAATTTTTTGATCTACAAAAGACCAAAATACCAAAAGAATAGTCAAATTGAGAGATTTCAACATGATGAGATGAAGAAAAAAAGAAAATTCAGGTCGAGACCCCAACATGACCAAATTTGAAAGAATTACTTAAGTTAAAGGACTTAATTATACTTCAAACAAATTTAATTGACTTGTTTGAGGACTTATTTGAAGTAAAAATGAAGTTTGAAGGTCAATTGGAAAACATTTAAAAGAATTAATTATGTTTAAGGACTTAATTAAGCTGCTAATAGGTTTTATGTATTCAATCAATGACTCAATTAAAAAAAAATCAAGTTTGGAGGCCTAATTCAAATCAATTCACAAAGAATGGAAGACTAGGAACATAGTTCAAACTTTGAAAGGCTAATTTGGTGCAATCATGGGGTTAATTAAAAGAAATTCAAAATATAAAATTTAATTAGGGACCACATTGAAGAAATTCAAAACCAGGAGCCACTTTGTAAAAAGCATGAAAATTTAAAGGTGCAATTAAAGAAGGCTGAGTAAAATTGCAAGGAATATAAAAGATTAGGACTAGTTGAAGGCTCCATTGCAAAGTTCCAAAGGTTCATAGACCAAATTGAAAATGACTAATTTTACTATTCATTATCTTCTTCCCGAAAACAAAAGAAAAGAAGCTCAAATACCAACATTTTAGCCATAATTTCTCCTTCACCTCTGTACCACACAACACAAATTTTATGTCAACTTACACCCTGATACTTGTACTTCACTCTAAGATAAAATTCCAACTCATATTACACTAACAATTTTTTATTCTCTCTAAAAAACACTACCCAACACAGTTGTGTCTGTAAAAATAGCTTGTGTCCTACATTTGTTAGTTGCAAAGCAAGACAAGCTTTCATCCTTAGCTTAAATGAATGGTTGGGATCTATTACTCAACATCAACGTTCAAGATGTCATTAATCCATGAGCCCTAAAACCTCCTCGTTTCTCTTATAAAAATACCACAAAACCCTATCTTAAGCAACCTATAAAAGAAGACAAGCATTGTCATAAATAGACCTCCCATCCATGACTACATCAACCCTTTCCTTAATCCTTCCATCCCTAAACAAACTAATAAATTACCCTCAAACCATCAAAACAACCCTTACAGCACAACACTAATCTCTAGCTGTAATCTAGTAATGGACAGGCAATAGTAGCGGCTTTAGAGCATATCACTAGACCCTTATCTACCAATTAAGAAAAAAATTATTCACAAAGAAAGTTTCTTACTCTTCTATGACTTTCATCAACTTTATTATCATTAACAGGTGCATGAGAAATGTTTTCATTTAGGTCCCATTTGTTTGCTGGAAAATAATTTCTTTTCAAAAAGTGGTTTTTTTAGAAAGTGAATTCCTGAAAAATGAATTATTTTTCTGATGTTTGGCAGTATTATGAAAAATAAGTTAGAAAATACTTTCTAGTATTTGGTTATATCATGCAAAATTGCTGGAAAATAACTTATTAATGTTTTTTTTCAAGTGTATTAAAATAATGAGGAATAAATCTTACAAGTTAAAAAGTTGAATGGAATGAAATTGAAAAAACATGTAATTTCATAAATTATCTCAAATAAAATAAGATTATTTCATAAATAACAATCAAAGTAATAGAAATCAAATCTAACAAATAAGATTATTTCAAAGATGATGAAATTAAAATAATTATAATTATAATTTCATAAATTATTTCAAATAAAATAAGTAAAAATCAAAAGAATGAGGATCAAATTTGATAGATAAAAAATTTCAATTAAAAATTAATAAGAGAAAAGAAAATAACAACATAAAAATAAGAAACAAAGTTAATATAAAAATTAAATTAAATCAAATTCTAATGGATGAAATTGAAAGAAAAAAGATTCCAAACAAAATATATAGCAATCAAAAGTTTGAGGACCAAATTTAACATAATTAGCAAATAATATAATATTTTTTAAATTTTTTACAACTTCTGGTAAGTTTTTTCCATCTAAAATATAAGGAAAATAAATTCCTGGTAACTAAGCCAAATTTTTTTTGACTAAAAAATATTTTTCTTTAACACAGGAAAGCTTGGAAAGTCATTTCCAAGAAACCACTTTCCATGAAACAAACGAGGCCTTAAAGGATAAATATGTTTAAAGAATTCTATAATTTGTTTTCCAATAATAGTATTGTAATCTAGCACATCACTTTTCAAAACTAGAAACCTATATGCAGTACTATTTGTAGCATAACCAATATACATATAATTAGAAGTTTTTGAACCTGTCTTTCTCTTTTTTGTTTCAGTTAATATAACTTTAGCTAGACACCCCTACACTTTTAGATATTTTAAATTATGAGAACAATCTTTTAATAATTTATAAGATGTTATGCTAGTTTTTTTATAAGAAATTCTATTTTGTAAATGACATGTAAATAAAATAACTTGACCTTGTGTATTAGGTGTTGAAGAACTAACTAGCATAGCATTCATTATTTCTTTTAAAATTTCTTCAGCTATGCCATAAATTAATAAAGTCACGCAAGTAGAAGAAAATTCATTTTCATTCATTACATTAGCAACATTGAGTACAAAACATCCCTACTTACAATATCATTTCCCCGTAAATACATTGTTCTTAGTCATTACAATCTTATTAGATTTAAATGACACTTTGATCCCAAATTTTCCTAATAAAGCAACAAAGACCAATTTTTTTTCTTATATTAGGGGCATGCAACATCTTATTCAAAACTAATTTTTTTCCCGAAATCAATTTTAGAAGGACTTCACCTTTTCCAAGTACACTTACAATTCTTAAGTCTTCAAGGTGTACTTCTTCTTCATACTTAAAAGGTGTATAGATGGAGAAGAATTCTTTACTTGCATATATGTGCCTAGTAGTACCAGAGTCGACCACCCAATTTTTCTCATTAACCACCATATTGATTTGGGAAACAACTATAGCAGTTATATCTTCTACTTCAACTAAGTTGACCTTAGTTTTAGAAGGATTGTTGTTTCTATTTCTATTTCAATATTAAGGTGAATGGTGGCCAGGTTTGCCACACACAAAATAGTTTCCCTTTCTCTTAAAATTATTGGGTTTGGGTTTGAATATATTAGTATTGTTACCATTGGACTTATTATTATTATTATTATTATTATTATTATTATTATTATTATTATTAAGTTTATGCTCATACTTTTTTTATGTGAGCTCCATTTTACTAAGTTTGCTTTGGTGGTCATCTCCTTCTTCTTAGTAGCTTACAACTCCTTTCTATTTATGTCTTCAATAATTATATGGATGATAAGATCAATCAAAGATAATTGTCTATGCTTGTGCTTGAGTTATTGTTTGTAGTCACTCCATGAGTTGGGTAATTTTTTATCAATATTCCAATAATGAATCCTTTAGAGAGGTTGATATTTTTGGCTTTCATGTATGGTATTTTTTAATTTGAGTTTTTATATTTTTGTTATCCATTATTTCCCATTGGATAAATTTTCCAGTGACAAATTTTTGTTTTCCCACATCTTCGATAGCATACTTTGTCACCATATTGCTCCATATCCCATTCGCTTCCTTGTAACTGCAATATACATCAAATAACTCATTAGAGAGGGTGCTTAAAATGGAGTGTCTACAAACTTTGTTCCCATGTGTCCATGCTCTAGCATTGTCATTGGTCTTGGGATCGGTAAGAACTCATGCAACTTCATGCATGTGAAGGACACCAAAGATTCTTTCTTGCCACCTTCTAAAGTTTTTTTCAACAAAAACCTCAATCTTTGAAATGTCAGGAAATGACTTAGCTAATGATACAGTGATAGTAGCAACAAATTTGGCAATAGGACAGATGACAGCAGTTGAGTTCTCATCAACAACATTGTTAAGGACAACGACATTATTCGTAGTAGTGTTTCTGTCCATATTACTAAATTATCCTTAAGATTGTTGTAAAAATTAGATATAATGAATAGAAACAAATTATAACTTAGGACGTGTACAAGCACTATCCTTAAGGATATTTCCTTACGCAAGGTTATCTTTCAGGATTCAACAAGTTCCTCATCTAAAGACGAGGGCTACAGAAATAGCAAACAAGATAGAAAGGGAATACTAGCAAGCTTTGCAAACACATAAAAAATAATATTATTATTTTTTTAGCATTGTTTGACTATAAGAGTTCATGGTGTGTGTGTTTATGTGTCGTTAAAATGTAACAATTAGGTAGAAAATAAATTAGAAATTAAAGAGTTATTACAACATTTAAAAAAATAAAAGAGTTGTTAGAGGATTAAAGAGTTGTACAGGTTAAAAAAAAGTTGTTAGGATTTTATGATTGTTGGAAAATTAATTCCAAGAAAAGCATTTTGGGTTTGGCATAATTTCCAAACCCATGTTTTTCTTAGGTTAGGTAGATTATCAAACTCAAGTATTTTCTATTTGGCATGTTCACTTAACCCATGTGTCCTTGAGTTAGATGGATTGCCAAACTCAAGTATTTGGAATCTGATATGTTTGTGTGACCCAAATTTCCTTGGATCTAGCATGATTTTCAAACTTAAGAGTCTTGAGTCTATCAAGGTCGCCGAATCATCTCAAAGATCATTTATATAAACACTACATAAAGAAACTTTTTGAAATAGTCTTCATATTTACAACATTTGATAAATATGCATTGCATATTTTTTTTCATTTTAGGCCAATAAAAATATTATGCAACACATCCAAAGTCTTAAAAACATCAAAATTCCCTATCAACCAACCTTCATATGCTTTACGTACAAGCAATTCTTGCATAGAACTTAATGAAACACACAAATAATTCTCTTTAAATAAATATTCATCAAGTCTACAAAACTTCCTAGAAGTTGAAGGTTCACAAGCATTGTAAATGCTACACCCAAAACATCACAGTAATCGATTAAAATATTCTCATGGAAAAAAAATAAATATTTAGCATCTTGTTATTCAAGGGAACAATGTCTAATTTAAAGGAGTCAGCACCTACTATCATAGTTGCTAAAAACTCTAAATGACCAATAGAGATTTTATGATACAAAACTGGTTACATGAAAAGAAAAATATTATCACTCTTTAAGCATCCTACTTATGGTATCTTGTATTGTTAATTTTGTCGTAAATTACTAATAATTTGTTGTATTATAATTTTAGTAAATATTTGACTACAAATATTTACAACTCTAGTGCTTTGCTCGAAGATGAAGGTAGTATCAGGAGGCAAGTAATTATTATTCAAAGGTGCCCAATGTTAGTGAATTAAAATGCAAAATGGAGGGAAGGCGAAGAACTTACCTGATGCTGGCCATGGAGACGCCGGTGAAGGAAGACTGGCCGGCTGCTTTATCCTCCTCTTTTGTTTCTTCTTGTTCTCCAGTGATATTCCATCCTCTCAGTTCGTCATGTGCTTCCTCTGTCCTCCTTTGCGTTCGTCTGTTCAGGGAGGGGTGGTACAACCGGAGACGAGGACGTGATGCTGCTGGCCGAACAGACACTCTCCCCAGTTTCTTCTTATCTTCACTTGTTCTGGTCATTCTGCTTTCTTAGACTCCGGTGTTAGCTTCGTTACCCTGGTCTCCTGCTTCGTGTCCCTGTGTTTGTGTCCTTTTGTTGGTCCTAGGTTCTTCCCTTTTCGTCTTCTTCCGCATCTGCTGAGTCTCTCCTCCTTACTGGTCTCGTTATTGTTGATGCTGATGGGGGATGTCTGCACATGTGGCTGAGGAGAGACAGCTACTATTACCTGCCCACGGTGCAGTACAGAGAGGATAGTTTGTTGGAGATGCGGCCGGTGCAGGATGGGCAACTGATGCAAGGGAGGAGACGCGCTGTTGCCGCTGTACTGCTGCTGGAGCTGGAGGAGGTGCACAGAGCACAGTGCTGGTGTGGTTGAAGGATGGTATTATCGTGCCTTGATGAGGACAAGCTTAACCGAAGGCAGTAAGAATGTCAGAAGGTAGTTCCTGCGGCAGCGGGCTGATTTTTGGAAGTTTTCGTTTAGGTTCTTGCTTCCTCTCGTGACTTTGGGGAAGAAGATTACATGGAATGGGTTGCTGGCTGTGAGGAAGGAGCTTTGTAGTGTGCACTGCAAGCTGTATTTATAATGCAAGAGTTATATGGCGTATAGGAGATAAAATTTTAAATAAATTTATTTTTTCTTTAAAATTTAAATTTAATTAAAAGTTAAATTTGAAATCAGATGATAAAGATAGAATGGTAAAAATATATGGTAATATTTAGTTTCTGTTTTTTGATTCGATGAAACCCATCTTTGTACAAATCTTAAACCTTTTGTCATCACACCATATCCTTTGAAGATTAGTTTTCATATAAATTAAAAGGTCATAAATCATATTTTTTATTGAAATAAATTTATAATTTTTTAATTTTACACTTAAAATCTATAAAATTAATTAAATGCAAAGCTAAATGGTTAAAATTAAATTACAACAGTAAACATTAACAAAATCATTATTATCCTTGTACAACTTTTTTTATGTAGACAAATCCTAAAAAAAAACATACTTGTGTAAAAATATATAAGCCACAATGTTTTCATTCCTGGTTTATATTTTAGAAAATCCACTCACCTGTTTAGATATGGCTGCTGCTACAATCTGTTGGGGATATATATAATGGCTGACACACACGCCTATGGGATGGCACCACTTAATCTCAACTCTATTTAAACACTAAGTTATTGGATCATAACTTCTTTTTTGTATGCAGAGAGCCAAGGATGGCTGGTGGAGGTAACTGCCCACAAAAGTTCAAAAAGGTCCCTTGAGTTTCGCATGTTCTTCAAAAGTTAAAGGGTCGCGACAAACTTCTAATATGCAACTTCAAACCTTTGCGCACAAGTGATTCTCAACGTCAAAAAATAAAGAAAATTTGCCCAGCAACACACCGCCGCTGTGTCCATCCCCATCGTTGGCTTTCTACCACTTGTGAAGATGTGCAATATTATAGTCTTCCTAGACTTGCGTATACTAGCAGTCGTGTATTTGTATCAATATAACCAATACCAAAAACATATATTATAAGGTTTTGAGTCCATCTGTGTATATAAAATATAAACAACGCATTCCACTAATTAATTCTTAACCGATATGTGTGTGTGTGTGAAAATTCCCACCAATGCATGCAACTTAAAACAATCATGTCTAGAAGATAAAAGAAGCTATAGAACTATTAACTCATTTAAGAGGTCCAACTCGAAATTAATTTGATCGTTTTTTTTATTTTTTGTATATATAAGCAACAGAGTTTATGCCAAGAAATGGCAAAGGACCCTTGTAAGACAATAAAAAGCTTTAGAGATCAGCCTCATGCGAGGTAAGGCACTAAAGCAACAGTTCCTGATCAATCTTCATATGTTCACTTAATATCAAAGCCATCAAAATTACATATATGGAAGGAGTAGAGTAAAAGAAGCACAATATCAAATCCAAGTGAGAAACTCACTTACTCTATTAACTCCTTGTTTGGCCAGATTGTCAACCATTTGATTTTGCTTCCCTTAAAACATGACAATAAGATACAGAACCCAAACAAGATCAGCATAACGAAAGGCACTAATGAATAAGTCATGATATTTCAATGCCATAAATTGGTGCTTCTTCATCCCGTTAACAACATAGGCGAAATCAGACTCAATAATGAAATTCCTTCCCAAAAATGTATTCTTTGAAGAGGATAATTCTAGGGCTTTGATTACAGCGAGTATTTCAGCCTCGTTTGACTTCTTAATTCCTATAAAGACTGGAAAAAAAAATTCCATCACTATGCCATTATGATCATGTAATACACCTCCAATTCCAGCAGGTCCAAGTTTTCCCTTAGAAGATCCATTAACATTCCATTTTAGAGTATACATATCAGGAGGATTCCATAAGGTGAGAACCCTTAAACATTTGATACTATCCCAACAGGCTAAACCTTCAGCAGAGATTAATAAATCGAGTGCACAATAAGGAAAATATGAGAAAATAGCTTTGATCCATGCACACAGTCTAGTCAATATTAAGAGAAAAGCAGTATCATAATCAGACAGTCTCTTATTGAGGGCTAATTCATGACGCATCAGCTAAATAGACCATGCAATTGCAAAGAAAAGAATGAATCATACCTTTGAAATCTCCCAAGAACAAGATGTTCCCGTTGTTGAAACATATCAGACAAATTTCCTGGGCAGGACTAAGATATACTCCACCAATCAATAAACCTAGCCCAAATATGCAAAGTATTAGGACAATGAATGAGAACATGGTCTACAGATTCTTCTAAGACCAAGCAAAAAGGACAGCTAGCATCTCTAGCATCAAGAATTCCCCTGAAAACCAAAATTCCTCTAGTATTGATCTTACCAAAAATTGCCATCCAACAGAAAATATCTATCTTAAGAGGAACTAGTCCCTTCTATATCCCACTAAAGGAATTACATACATTAGATTGTTAGATTGTGCTGAAGTAGATAACATACCACACATAGATTTGACATAATGCTCCCCATTAGATTTAGGTTTTCAAATCAGCTTATCAGCAACTTCACAATGTAAAACCACAAGGACAGCACTTGTTGAAAATATCCTCAAAACACCTCACCTCTCTACCTCTAATAGCCCTCTTCCATCTGAAATTCCATACCCATATTTACCACAAATGACTTCTGATCCACAGAGAGACTGTACAGCTAGGAAATTAAACTGCCAAACAAGAGTCTCCAAGCTAAACATCATGCCAAAAACTAGTATCTCTACCTTTCCCAATCAAAATACAAACCTCCCTTTTGACAATATTCTGGAGTTTTTCATCATTGAAACAAACATTAATAATATTAGACCATGAACTTCTAGAAAGGTTAATAAGAGGGGATGGAAAACTAAGAGCTTCCAAATTATGTATATTGCAAATAATATTCTTCCATGAACCTGAACCTAATGATTCAAATCTCCACAACCATTTGAAGAGAAGGGCTTTATTTTTATCTAGGATAGATCCTTTCACAACTTGAATTTAAGATTTATGATCGGCAATCCATGAACAGTGTCAAAAAAAATTTCATCTACGCTAAATCTTATAATAGTTAAAAATACGTAATATTTCATAATTTTTTTAAAATATAATATTATTCAAAACTAATAAAATCAAATAATTATTCAAAATTTCTCATTAATAATTAAAATAGAAAAATAATTCATAATATTCATAACATTGTGAAAATCCAAACTTAATAAAAATATAGTAATATTGAAGTGTTAAAGATATCAAATTAAAATTAAAAAAGAAAAACCTTGTGAAACAAATAAGACATTTCAACCAAATTAAAAAAACAAAAACACTCAACACAATTCACCTATAAATTAATATTAAAAATAAAAAATGAGTTTAACTAATATTAAAGTTAATTTAAGTTGAGTTTAAGGTAATTTAAACTTGAAAATAGGTGCGTGATTCAAATAGGGGAGTTCCGAACCAGCAGCAAGCCCTTTCTCGCCCTTTCTAATGTCCTAGGCGAAGGCAGTGCAGGCCCGGAGAGATCCCATTTTTTTTTATCGCTCCACATAGCTCACGACCCGGCACGAAGAAAGATCTTAGATGGGCGGATGCGAATCTGGATCTATCAACGGAGCAATGGAATTCAAGTCGTAGCCGTGTCTGACCCCCGTGATCTTTCTTTCCTTCTTTTGAAGCTTGTTGCCCTTTAGTGATAGTGATAAAGAGCACACCTCTACCTCTAATCTATCCCGCTCACGGTTTTCTTCCTGCTCACCAGGAATGGTAGAGAGAGCTCCTTTCTTATTCCATTTCCGGTGATCACGAACTTGGAAAACGTCCTGCAATCAAACTAAAGAAGAATCCACCCATCTCGACGTTCTTAGGCGGGGACAGGATTCGAACCGGCTTGTGACACCACCCCAGTAAGAGATCAACGAAAAGCATCTTCCGACTAAAAGAAAGGGCATTGATATCAATATATATGGTGTTCAATTCCTCTAGTTTCAATAATCCTATTTATTGATAATTTCTTTTTCTAACATATATATTTTTAGTTCTCACTACATAGATTTTTCATTTCTTATCAAATATCTTTTGTAATTCATCTAGGCTAAATTTACTTAATTCATTACTTATTTTAAATTTTTAGTAGTATTATATTTCTTTTGGAATTTTAAAAATCAATGATAACTATACTTATAAATTTATAAAGGTTCAGAGCATCCAAGTTCCCTTCAACTATAATTATTTATTTTCATTTAATCTCTCTTAAATGTCTAAAATCATATGCAAGCTCTAGATGTTGATACTCTTACACTTCTAAAATTTTCACTTATAAAGTTATGTTTATTACCAAAAAATTGATAAATACAAATAGAAATATCAAAAATATATTTTCATCAATAAATTTCCGATAGATTTTCCCTTCAAAAATATTCTTTTGGTATATACTGAGAGAATTATAGTGGTAAAAAAATTAAAATAAAATAAAAATAATAAAAATGACGTGTTATTTATACCAACAGAAATCTGTCGATAAAATCATTGGTAAACAATAAATATTATTCATCATGTCAATTACAAAGAAAATCACCAATAAAATATTCTATCGGTATTTTCTAGAAAGGTCTAAAACTATTCACTTTTCAATTGCACTGTTATTTATTGTGTTTTATAGATAAAATCACTAATGCATTGAAAGTTATTGATGTTATTTGACGGTTTTCTGAAAACTTTTAATTAAATTAAAAAATTAAATTAAATATTACAATCAAAATCATTAACAGATTGAAAAGTTGTTAGTGATATATGACAATTTCTAAAAAAATTGACTAAATTGAAATTTTAAATTAAATATTATAAATAAAATCACTGATGGAATAATTAAAAATATTAATATTTAATTATTTGTTGGTGAAACCCCTAATAAAAAACCTATAATCCCTAATTTTACAATAAACAAGGCTCTTTTCTTCTTCTTCTTCTTCCCTATATTTAAAAAATATCAATATTAATTTCTTTCTCTTCTCTCCTCAACTCCTTCTCTTTTTCTCTATACTCAGGTATGTATTCTTCTTCTCTTTTTTTTTCTTTTCAGATTTTTTTAAATAATATACTTTACGAATTCGATTTTTTTTTTCTATTCTTAGCTTCACTTACAACCACATTAAGGTAAGATTTTTTTTTCCTTCTTTTTTCATATTTTTTGTTCACTATATTTGTTTTTTTATTTGATTTTTAATTGTTTTTGTTCTTAATAAATGTATGAATATTGTTGTAGGATTTATTTATTTTTTTCATATGAGATTCGTTTTTAGTTGATTTATTTATAGGATTTTTAAATATTTAGCAATTACAACTTCATTTTTCATATGAAATTTTTTAGTTGAATTTATTTTTTCATTTTTTTTTTTTGCAAATTTGTTTGAGTTGATTTTCTTCTTCTTTTTTCCAAGTGTTGCAAGTATTATAGAGTGTTAATTTATATTAATTTAATTATTTTATAGTTTTGTAAAATGAATTTTTAATAATTATCGATGGAATTACATATATTATTTTTTCGAGAAAAATACTAACAGAATAAAGCAAATATTTTTTTTTGCATGTTTTTTTATTAGTAAATCCATCAGTAATAATATTTTTTAATTACCAATAGACTTAGCGAAGAATAAAAAATTACTGACGAAAGATTTACCAACAAAGCATTTTTATCAGTAATTTTGTTAATAAATTAATTATCAATGAAATAATAGTATAAATATTAACAAAAAAGAATTTAAATATAAAAATTGTTGTAGTGGTTCTCTTTCTATATAAGTTTTTTAAACTATCAATTGCGTTAGGTTTACCACTACCTGTAGGAATATTGTGCGTTATATGATCAAAACCAGATGATATACAAAGGATATTATACTCATTAATGTTGGCTAATGCAACTTTATTTGTTGAAAATTCATACTTGCTTTTCCAATTTGATCAGGATTCGATCATACAATTTTATAATTAAGGGGTCAAAAAGTGGTTTGGCATTTTCTGTGTTGTTATTATGGCTTTTTCCCAGGTATAATTGGTCATAGAAAATACAAAAAAAAAAAGTAAATCTAAATTTGTAACTAGACATCTTGCGTGCCCAAGAGTCTAGTGGTGCAAGCATAAGAAGATGGAATATTCAAAGGATGACAAATGCATGTAGTGGTTGAAGGAAGATTCATATCGCAGAAATAAAAATAGATAACAATATCTGGAAGACTTTTTAATGCGAGATCGGTTCACTGAGTCCAGTCTATAAATAGACTCCTTTCAAATGCAAGAAATCTCACCCCCTCAACTCAAGCAATAACGGCTAAAAGAGTGTTAAGTTATAGAGCTTCACTACAATGAGAAGTGTTCATTTCCTACTAGCTTTTGTTCTCTTGACTGTGGCATCCTCAATTGCCTCTGCCTATGACCCCAGTCCCCTTCAGGACTTCTGTGTAGCCATCAATGATCCCAAGGCTGCTGGTAATGCATTCTTCTTACATCTATCATTTACATTTCATAAGAAGCTGCAGCCTCTTGCGGCTTGTTATTAGCTATACATGAAAACTGTTCCCTTGTTTGCTCATGCATGCATGAATTGACCAGCATTTGTTTTCTGCAGTGTTTGTAAATGGGAAATTCTGTAAGGACCCGAAGATGGCGACAGCACATGATTTCTCCTTTTCAGGACTCAACATTCCCAGAGACACAGGGAACCCAGTTGGATCAAACGTTACTCTCTTAAATGTAGATCAAATACCAGGACTTAACACGCTCGGCATATCTTTGGCTCGCCTTGACTATGCACCACATGGTGGCTTAAACCCACCCCATACTCACCCTCGTGCCACAGAGATTCTATTAGTCGTCGAAGGCACACTCTATGTTGGATTTGTTACATCAAATCCAGATAATCGTTTCATCAGCAAAGTCTTGTACCCTGGAGATGTGTTTGTGTTTCCATTTGGCCTCATTCACTTCCAACTCAATATTGCCAAAACCCCTGCAGTTGCGTTTGCTGGTTTAAGCAGCCAAAATCCTGGTACTATTACAATAGCAAATGCAGTGTTCGGGTCCGATCCTCTCATCAATCCTGATGTTCTTGCCAAGGCCTTCCATTTGGACATCAAGATAGTGAACTATCTTCAGAAACTGTTTGGAGGAAAAAGTGGGTGATTAAGACGTGTAACATGGACTAGCAGCCTGATTTTACAATGTCTGGCAACCTTCTTTGTTATGTTATAATACTAAAATACAATAAAATGGTTTCCTATAAACCTCAATGTGTTCCTGTCTTATCTTGGATGACATATATAATGTTTAAGTTCGTTAATTAGCCCTCTCTATGTTTCAAGTCTAAACATACACACAATTACTTCTTGGGTCTATAAAGGGACCAAATTTCAGTAGGGCTTCTACAGCTTTTTGACTATAAATTCTTGAATACCAGGAAACATCCTCGCATCCTTTGCCATAACCACAACTCATAAAATTTTGTGTCTTTGATGTCCAATCCCTGCAATTAAATGCAGCAATTGGTTATGGACAGAAGTAGAGTATCCTTGTTGCTTAACTCTGGGAGAGCAATTGCTTCAAAAATAACAAGCACAATCAAAAATACCAAGATAGTGTTTGAAAGGGTGATAGTGATTGTTTTTTAATGTATTTTTTACTTTGAAAATATATAAAAACATTAAAAACAATTAATTTCAAGCAAAACAATATTCAAAAAATTACAAAATATAGTTTTACCCACAAAAACAAACACCACGTAATCGTGGGAAGGGAGATTCAGACAGTCTAATTTCTTTTCTTCTGTCTTATTTCTAACCGGGAAGCACATTTCATGCCCCAGGGGAATAGAATGATGTAAGAGTAAGAGCACAAGTTCTTTCAAGAGTATATATCATTGACAAAGATTAATGGTTATATGATACTCATATTATACTCTAATCCAGTAAAAGCTCTTCAAGATTAAAAATTGCACTGCCAACTAGTATTTTGCGCTTGATTTTACTAAAGAGAATGAAGTTGGCTAGATTCGAACTTCTAATCTCTTAGTCTTTAAGTTTTTATACGTGAACTATATCGATTTTAAAACTTGTAAGTGAAGTTTGACTAATAATTTTATTTTCAACAATTTCAATCAGAAATTAGAATCCGATGGATGGAAGGATATGAGAAAAATATACTGTAAATACACCAGTCTTGGTATGTGAAAACTATATATGTCGACTTTTAAGACCAGAAAAGAAAGAAAAAGGTCAGTACATAGCCTATTTATTATTCTAGGGAAGACATTATTTAAAAAAGATTGCCTCTTTATAATCTAACTACCGGAATTTGAAGGAGGGAAAAAAAAAGAATTAGGTGGAGAAATAATTTTCATTGTAGATGAAGGATTTTCCTGAACAATCTCGTCAACTTCACCCCCTTTAATTATGTAGGTGTACAAGTTGAAACGATGCAGTGTACTGGCTACTAAACTAGTCTAAGATTGGATCATAGCTTAAAGTGGATTACCTACTGAAACCACACCAAATAAAGTAGAGAAATGTATGTTTAGCACATTCTTAACGCAGACCAATTTTGAAAGCATACATAGGATCATAACTTAAAGTGGATTAACAAATGAAACTACACCAAATAAAGTGAGAAATATATGTATAGCACATTCTAAACGCAGACCAGTTTTGAAAGCATACCTAATGTCTAATCATCCATATTTTTGTTAGTCAAAAAAATGACAATGCCAGTACAGGAGGCCTTCAGACACAGAAGTAAGCAGAGCCCTCTATCTGAACTCCATTGGATCAGATTATAGACAAAAGAGTAGTTGGGTTAGTTATACATATAGAAATCTTAAAAACCATGGTTTAAGACTTTCCAGCACTAATGGTGGACGAGGTGGTCAAGTAGATTATTTACGTTGACTCTCTTGTTCGGTATTATTGTAGGTTTTATTTTTCAAAGTGTTTTTAAAATTATTTTTTATCTAAAAAAAGTTAAAATAAAGTTTTAGATGGTTTGGATATATTGATCTTAAAATTAAAAAAAAATGAAAAAAATATTACTTTAATTAAAAATACTTTTAAAAGATATTCTCTGCAAAAGGTGTTCACTATATTAACAAAATTGAAAAGGTTTGGTGGCTCAGCCTCTTAGTTATTGTGAGACCGAGAGTTTGGGCCTCCCTCACCCAAAATCACTTTAATAGTTTTTATCATCATCTTGAAGCTATGGTTTTACAAGATTTTAATTTTATATTTGCAGCAAACGTCTACCTAGGATTCAAAGTCATTAGCTTTCTTCAATTGCCACTTTTTAAAACCAAATGGTCTAGGTAATTATGATTCTAAAAACAAAGGGATTAAACAATAATTACTAAAACAACAATCGCTAGGAATTTATAATGGCTCTCCATAATTTGTTCAGGGATGGTTATCTATAAGTGCTAGAAAAATTGGCAAGAAGATAAAGACATGCAGATTTCAGTAGTTTTTCAAGATATCTGTGGAGAGGATCAATGGAGACTTTCCAGTAAATTATGCACACAATAGGAGCACTCATCCCACTCAGTATTTTGTACATTCTTTTGACAGCAAATGATTTCTCCTTTTCAGGACTCAACATTCCCAGAGACACAGGGAACCCAGTTGGATCAAACGTTACTCTCTTAAATGTAGATCAAATACCAGGACTTAACACGCTCGGCATATCTTTGGCTCGCCTTGACTATGCACCACATGGTGGCTTAAACCCACCCCATACTCACCCTCGTGCCACAGAGATTCTATTAGTCGTCGAAGGCACACTCTATGTTGGATTTGTTACATCAAATCCAGATAATCGTTTCATCAGCAAAGTCTTGTACCCTGGAGATGTGTTTGTGTTTCCATTTGGCCTCATTCACTTCCAACTCAATATTGCCAAAACCCCTGCAGTTGCGTTTGCTGGTTTAAGCAGCCAAAATCCTGGTACTATTACAATAGCAAATGCAGTGTTCGGGTCCGATCCTCTCATCAATCCTGATGTTCTTGCCAAGGCCTTCCATTTGGACATCAAGATAGTGAACTATCTTCAGAAACTGTTTGGAGGAAAAAGTGGGTGATTAAGACGTGTAACATGGACTAGCAGCCTGATTTTACAATGTCTGGCAACCGTCTTTGTTATGTTATAAAACTAAAATACAATAAAAGGGTTTCCTATAAACCTCAATGTGTTCCTGTCTTATCTTGGATGACATATATAATGTTTAAGTTCGTTAATTAGCCCTCTCTATGTTTCAAGTCTAAACTACTTGGGTCTATAAAGGGACCTAATTTCAACAGGGCTTCTACAGCTTTTTGACTATAAATTCTTGAATACCAGGAAACATCCTCGCATCCTTTGCCATAACCACAACTCATAAAATTTTGTGTCTTTGATGTCCAATCCCTGCAATTAAATGCAACAATTGGTTATGGACAGAAGTAGAGTATCCTTGTTGCTTAACTCTGGGAGAGCAATTGCTTCAAAAATAACAAGCACAATCAAAAATACCAAGATAGTGTTTGAAAGGGTGATAGTGATTGTTTTTTAATGTATTTTTTACTTTGAAAATATATAAAAACATTAAAAACAATTAATTTCAAGCAAAACAATATTCAAAAAATTACAAAATATAGTTTTACCCACAAAAACAAACACCACGTAATCGTGGGAAGGGAGATTCAGACAGTCTAATTTCTTTTCTTCTGTCTTATTTCTAACCGGGAAGCACATTTCATGCCCCAGGGGAATAGAATGATGTAAGAGTAAGAGCACAAGTTCTTTCAAGAGTATATATCATTGACAAAGATTAATGGTTATATGATACTCATATTATACTCTAATCCAGTAAAAGCTCTTCAAGATTAAAAATTGCACTGCCAACTAGTATTTTGCGCTTGATTTTACTAAAGAGAATGAAGTTGGCTAGATTCGAACATCTAATCTCTTAGTCTTTAAGTTTTTATACGTGAACTATATCGATTTTAAAACTTGTAAGTGAAGTTTGACTAATAATTTTATTTTCAACAATTTCAATCAGAAATTAGAATCCGATGGACGGAAGGATATGAGAAAAATATACTGTAAATACACCAGTCTTGGTATGTGAAAACTATATATGTCGACTTTTAAGACCAGAAAAGAAAGAAAAAGGTCAGTACATAGCCTATTTATTATTCTAGGGAAGACATTATTTAAAAAAGATTGCCTCTTTATAATCTAACTACCGGAATTTGAAGGAGGGAAAAAAAAAGAATTAGGTGGAGAAATAATTTTCATTGTAGATGAAGGATTTTCCTGAACAATCTGGTCAACTGCACTCCCTTTAATTATGTAGGTGTACCAGTTGAAACGATGCAGTGTACTGGCTACTAAACTAGTCTAAGATTGGATCATAGCTTAAAGTGGATTACCTACTGAAACCACACCAAATAAAGTAGAGAAATGTATGTTTAGCACATTCTTAACGCAGACCAATTTTGAAAGCATACATAGGATCATAACTTAAAGTGGATTAACAAATGAAACTACACCAAATAAAGTGAGAAATATATGTATAGCACATTCTAAACGCAGACCAGTTTTGAAAGCATACCTAATGTCTAATCATCCATATTTTTGTTAGTCAAAAAAATGACAATGCCAGTACAGGAGGCCTTCAGACACAGAAGTAAGCAGAGCCCTCTATCTGAACTCCATTGGATCAGATTATAGACAAAAGAGTAGTTGGGTTAGTTATACATATAGAAATCTTAAAAACCATGGTTTAAGACTTTCCAGCACTAATGGTGGACGAGGTGGTCAAGTAGATTATTTACGTTGAATTATCTTACACCTATTTCTCTCTGGTTCGGTATTATTGTAGGTTTTATTTTTCAAAGTGTTTTTAAAATTATTTTTTATCTAAAAAAAGTTAAAATAATTGTTTAGATGGTTTGGATATATTGATCTTAAAATAAAAAAAATAAATTCTAAAAAAAAATATTATTTTAATTAAAAATACTTTTAAAAGATATTCACTGCAAAAGGTATTCACTCTATTAACAAAATTGAAAAGGTATGGTGGCTCAGCTTCTTAGTTATTGTGAGGCCGGGAGTTTGAGCCTCCCTCACCCAAAATCACTTTAATAGTTTTTATCATCATCTTGAAGCTATGGTTTTACAAGATTTTAATTTTATATTTGCAGCAAACGTCTACCTAGGATTCAAAGTCATTAGCTTTCATCAATTGCCACTTTTTAAAACCAAATGGTCTAGGTAATTATGATTCTAAAAACAAAGGGATTAAACAATAATTACTAAAACAACAATCGCTAGGAATTTATAATGGCTCTCCATAATTTGTTCAGGGATGGTTATCTATAAGTGCTTGAGATATTGGCAAGAAGATAAGGAAATGCAGATTTCAGTAACTTTTAAAGATATCTGTGGAGAGGATTAATGGAGACTTTCCAGTAAATTGTGCACACTATAGGAGCACTCAATCCCACTCAGTATTTTGTACATTCTTTACTCTCAGTGATGCAATCCATTTGAATTGATCCAATTCCGTGTGAACTTTCTCTCCTTAAACCGACTGCTCTACACATCCAAATACACCAAATGTAAAGAGAATGACTCGAGAACTCATGATTTTTATTTTTTTTTACCATTTCCACTCCATCAAAATCCTCTGAAACCCATTAAATCACCAAGTCTGACCACAGATTTTATTTTATTTTTAAGGAAATCTATTCATGGCACCACTCCATTATTAAACAACTACAGTGTGCTTCAGTCTGAGTTTTGGAACCATTTCATCAAGAAAGATTTGAAACTTTTGTTTGATGAAGAGGCCAGCCATGGTCATATACGTGGTGACATGAAAAATGGATGCCAAAGTTGGGGAGATGTGTTTTTATGATTCTAAAAACAAACTGCTGGGAAAGCTTATACAGAAGCAGCAAACATCATATTTCCTAGGTTACTTAAGGACCAAATGTTACAAGAACCAGTGTTCTAGTCCTTTCAAATACTAAAAAAGTGTGATTTGAATTTTAATAGGATTACAAGTCCAAGTCCACATTGACTAATTACCAGTGTTGCATTATGGGCACCGCTTCCTATTTTGCATGTGCCTACGACCCCATCCCTCTTCAGGATTTCTTTGCAGCAATAAATGACACCAAGTTTGCTGGTGCATTGGTGATGGTTTGGCTAATGAATGACCCCAGCCCTCTTAGCATTGTGGGTTGTCTAGCCATGGTCGCTAGTGATTGATGTGTCATGTCAAGATTATTGTGTCCTACTCTTGATGAAAAATATTAGTGAAGGTCTTTCATTAGGATTAGGATAGAAAACGTCACCTGCTCTACAAAGAAATAGCATAGAAAAAGTCATGTTTTTTATATAAAAATTGAGTGCATGAGAAGTTTGTGTGGGCGGCTAATAGGATCTAAAAAAAGGCATAAAAAAGCGTACCAGACAAGACTGGATAAATTGGGTCAACATTGAATCTAGGGTGGTTTTTCGGCCGAAAATTATAGCCGAAGGCTAGCCCAAACAGCAAGAAAAAAAAATTACATCCCCGAGAAATACTTATTGCATAAATATTAATCATTTTTTGGTCATGTTTACATGAAAATGTTATCCTAGGCCTCTTTTGTTAATGTTTTCTATAAAAAAAAAATTCTTCATGTAAATTTTTATCAATATTTTTGAAAAAAAAAGAATTTAAAAAAAATTCTTCATGTAAATTTTTATCAATATTTTTGAAAAAAAAAAAGAATTTAATTGTGATACTTGTAAAGTTAAGCATAATAACAAGAAATAAGTGTAAAAGTAATATGGTCTATACATGAGTTTCAATAATATATTTTAGATGAAAAGTTTCATGAGTAGTTATGTAGATTAAAGAAGGATCGCAATTGTTTTAGGAGATAAATAGTTGTAGAACTTGAATAAGGATTTGTGATTCTTTTTTGAAGATAAATGTTCATAGAGTCCTTGAAAAGGATCACTGATTCATGATCCTTTTATAGACAAGGAATCATGGAAACCAATAGAATTTTAATGGATACATGTAGGGACATTAAGGCCCCGTAAGGATATGGAGATTTTCATGGAAATATAGAAAAATATTATGGTTTTTCATTTGAAAAATTCAAAAAAGAGTTGAGATATAATTTATAAGATTTATCTTATCTTAATTAAGAACATCATAAGGATTTTTTTCATCTTTGTTTAGTTGCATCTTCTTCTTTATAAATTGTTAAGGTATCCTTTGTAGATTAATCTTTTTATTTTATTTTTTTTAGTGCATGATATTCTTATATGTTGTACTCATGATCATAGTCAAAAGATAAAACTTGTTAAGATTCCTTATATTTGATCCATTTTTTATAGGAGGTGGGCATTGCACAAAATCTTTTTCTTTTATGAGAGCTAACACCTCAATATATGTCATGATGATATGGTCAAGAGTTCAAAGAATATCAAGCAATCACAAATGTGCCTCTTGGTATTCATGTTTTATACTCTAGTAGGAGATTAATGGTGTTATGGATATTTTACTCTTTAAAAATTAGGGTGTTCTTATTTAATGTTACTTTATTTTACTATAATATGATTCTTCATTGCTTGTTTTGCAATGAGAAGAGTCTTATTAGAAAATATATATAAGTGTTCTCGTAATAATTGGCTAGACACTAATAAGAGTCCAAGTGACAATTAGTTTGAGTAGATTTTTCAAGTTTAGAATTTTCTTATTGAATCTCTAAAGATAAGCTCTAGTACTTTTATCTTCTATTGATTCATGGCAAAAAGCTCAATTTTCTTATTGAATCTCTAAAAATAAGCTCTAGTGCTTTTATCTTCTATTGATTCATGGCAAAAAGCTCAATTGTGCTCTTTTTTAGTTGGAATGTTAGTGTTGAGATAAGAGATGACCTTCGTATAGAGATTGTGAAGGTTAAGGATGAAGTCAAGTTCAACACTATAATACAACTCCCTAATAGATCCATAAAAGGTTATAAGAAAAATTTTACATATAGCATCACTCTTGTATGTTTTAAGTTATAGGATGCTTTTAGTATTATTTTTTATGTGCTTTCTATGATTTATAAAGTCATTGTAATTGTCTAAATTATCCTTTGCAATGGCATGGTCTTTGGAGAGATCAATGTGTAACACTTTGCGATGAAATGGAGAATCCTCCACCTTGAAGAAATGGTGTTCATTTTTAGGAGCTAATAGTTTAAGGTGACAAAAACATATGGGGGTAGTTAGACAAATAGGACATCCATTAAAAAAAAAAAAAAGGGTCCAAATCAAAAGGTTATAAGGACCAATACAAAACATAACTAATTTTAAAGGATTGAAATGAGAATTTACATATTTTAGGGGTTAACTTCCTCTCTCTCATACACACACGCACATATGCATGCATCTATGCATCTATAAGTGTGTGTAAAAGAGTGGAATGAAAGGAGAGTAAAGGAAAAGCAATTAACTTTTCCTACCAGAAGATTGAAGACTCTAATGCCTAGTGCCTCTACAGTGATGATCAGAAAAGTCTTCTTTCAAATTGTTGAAAGTTCCTATATATTTGCATTATAATAGTTTCTTTGTTATCTTTACTCAGAAAAGTCTAGTAAAAAAATGGAGTTAGGATAAAACTTCACATAGAAATTAGCTTTTCATGGTTAGATTGATAGATTTGGCTAGTGGTTATTTAAAAAAAAATCCCCTAATAAACAAGAACTTTTCAATACTAAAGTCAGTATGTATATGTAAAAGAAAAATATATAAATAAAGAAAAATAAAGTAAAAGTTAGAGAAAACATATATGGTCTAGAAATTGAATGGCCTCTAGCCTAGTTTGGTCTGGCTTCTGTAACCTTTTGCTATCTTTGTAAGATTTAGCTAGCTTTGGCTAGGACTTGTCTTACTAAAAATTACTCTTTAGCTTATAGGTCTGGTTATGTTTGGTTTTTTTTTTTTTGTAATTGAATGTATTTATATACAGAGCCTTAAAAAAAATTTATAAAGAAAAGATTGTATCAATAATAAAAAAAATTAATATAAATATTAGTATGGCTAGCCATAGGCAGCTCTTAGTTGATGTGTTATGACATAATTGTTATGTCATGTTTAGTAAAAAATATTAGTGATTGCTTACTATTAGGGTAAAAAAATGTTATTTGTTCTGTTTAGAAAAAACTATTTGTGCATAAAAAGTTTATGATTTGTGTTGGTAACTCATAAAAATCTAAAAAAATATGCTAAGTAGATTTGAACAAACTAAGTTACTAGTTTTGGGATGGGTTTTCAGCTGAAAATTCTAATCATTTGAGCTTCTTCACACAACTAGAAAAATCCAATTATTTAGGTCAAGCCCATACAACTAGAAAAAAAAAATTGAAGGAAAACTACCTTTCCTTTTCTTTTCTTTTTCTTTTTTTACCATCAATGTTTATTTTCAGTGTTCTTTGAATTAACAGATTGCTTTTAACATTTTTTACAGCGTTTCTGAATGGGATGATCCGCAAAGACCCAAAGCTTGCCACGGCAAATGATTTCTTTTCGGGGCTCAGCATTCCTAGAAACACGAGGAATCGAGTTGGATCAAATGTAACTCTTAAAATGTTGATCAAATAGGCTTATCTTTGGCTCGCATAGACGACCATGCCACCAAATGGCGGCTTGAACCCACCCCACATTCACCGTCGAGCAACATAGATTCTGCTAGTTTTGGAGGGCACCTCCATATTGGTGTTGTCACGTCAAATCCAGATAATCATCTTATCACGAAAGTCTTGAGCCCAGGAGATGTTTTCGTGTATCCAACTGGCCTCGTTCATTTCCAATTCCATGTTGCTAAGACTAATGCAGTTGCTATTGCTGCTTTGAGTAGCCAAAATCCTGGCGTCATCACCATTGCAAATGCAGTCTTTGGGTCTAATCCACCTATTTAACACTGATGTTATCACCAAGGCGTTCCAATTGGGAAAGAATGTAGTGGGTACTCTCCAAAAACAGTTCGGAGGAAACAGGAAGGGACACAAGGTAGGACTTCCATAAACTGGCAGCTTGATTTGATTATGCTTGGCAATGTTTCCTCATTATGTCATATATACCCCTAATACATAATCTGGTTTCTGATGTGCTTTTCTGTGCTGATTGTCTTTTCCAAATTTTGATTGCACTCTGAAGGTTAAGAAGCACATGTAAACACCAGAAACGCTTGAACACAGGCCATACAACATACATGTATACACACACACACACATAGAGTAATGGGCACCAAAGTTTCATATCCAAATGCGATACGAAACTGTTGCGGTTGCTGTTTTCTATCCTAGTCTTTTCACACAATGATCTATCAAGAATGGGATGCCCGGAGAAATATGAAGAAGAATGCGGTAAATTCTAGTCTTGGCCATAAAAATAGTTTCCTAATACGCCTCAGTTTTCCTAGTTATAGGTGGAAGAGCAACATGAAGCCATCTGCTCCTCGTTTCTGCATAGTCCCAACTGTTTAAGACTTGAACCACAAAACTAAGACATTTTAGATTGGAGCATAATATTTCGAAGCAGACATCTAATCAACTCCACTGATATGCAATAAAGCTGCAATTTGAAAATAGATACTTTTCTTATATTCCACCATACAACTAAAACCTGATGATTTTTACTTCTGTGGTCCAGTTTCAGGTGTGAGACTCGTGGTTATTTCGACAAAAGATATTCATCAAAAAAGACAACTTCATTAAAAATTTCAGTGCTGGCAACTAGGAAGTTGAAAAGATATGGTGCGATCAATATTTGTTTGGAGTGATATTAAGATATTATTTCAGTTGACCTCAGCCTCCAATTACGTTATTTTAAAAACAAGATTGGGTACAGATGCCCAAAACTAGGAAATGCATTGGCAATTATAAGCAACTTTTGACGAGTAGTGAGATACAAAAATAAGGTAAAGCTTTTAAAACCTAGTCTCTGGGATCACTACAATAACAGAAATTTCGATGGGATTTCAAGCCCATTTAGTTTTGTAGTAGAGACTATTTTTTAAAATATTTTTTTACTTGAAATTATATTAAAATAATAGTTTTTTATTTTTAAAAATTTACTTTTTAATATCAATATATAAAAACAATCTGAAAACACAAAAATAAAAAAAATAATTTGAGGCAAAGAAAAATCATTTCTTAAAAAAATATACTTTTGAAATGCAAAACAAACTGGCTCCATTTCATTATCACCAACCACACGGAAATCCATAACTGTCTTGTTTTTGTGTATTTAATTTCATTATCAACTACCAATCTTTTAACAAACCAATTTATTTTTACGTACAGCTCTAGTTATTCTTGCTTTGTTTATCACACAACTGAAGCAAGTCAGTCCAAGTAGCAAACCATTGATTAATAGCAAGTGCCAAACATCGACTTGTGAAGACTATGAATAAGGCATATAAATTCAAAGATCACGAACTGTCAATTGGCAAAATACTTGTGTCGACAATAACTTGCTTTAGATTAGATATATCATACTCAATTTTGAAGATTGATGCATCAACATTCAAAAGACAAGCTGTGAAATTGCTCTGTACTCTCATCTCAACACTTCATCTACTGCCTATACAATGCTAAAAGATGATGCCATGAATCAGAAATTCTGTGTACCAAAAAGGCTGAATGCAAGCCATTGATATCTAGGAAAATAATATAGATGAGAAATGTAGCACATTCATATCCCTTTGGCATATGCTTGATCAGTCATGTGAGCTATCTAGAATATCCAGACATTAGAGCATATTTCCTGTAGCTGCAAAATGATATCTGGCCAAGTAATAGAAGAAAAACCTCAAATGGAACATGCCATGAAACCTAAGATGGTACTGCAAGGAATTGTGAGATCAGAAAACCAGTGCAGGTCTTGAAAGTTGACCGACCCTCTTCCCCTTGCTAGTTCATCTCTCATGAAATTAGTTCTTGACAGAGAACAGAACCTCAATGATGCTTCTATACATCCAGTCTGTTCAGAAAATACAACCAACTGTAAATCCCACATTTGCAAATGGAAATCCTTGACACATTTTTTTTAACTGACAGGAGACAATTCAAGCAAGTGGAAGTATGCAAGCATTATTAACCTATTAGCATAACTAATCAATTTATCGACTGAAGATGCTGTGAATGACTGGTAATCATCACATCAAACAGCCGCCTCTATCAAACAGACACTTGGATAAGGAATTAATTACGTGAGGCAGTAACAAAAAAAAAACAAAACAAAGAAATTCACAAATGCCCAAGAACTGTGTTTGCTAGCAAAGAAATAGAGCATTAAAATAAAATGGAATAATATGTGATCAGTCTCTAATTATTCTGGAGAAAAGCATCTCAATTTCAATGTCTAGGGCCAAAAGGTGCCTGTCAGCAGATACCAGCTTGTGAAAATTGAAAATATTGCCAATACTTGAGAATTCATAATCAATACTGAATTAAGAACAGCATGATAGAAATATACCTTTTCGATACTAGCCAGCTTTTTCAATGTTTAAGCAGCAATCATATCAGCCTTCAGTTTGATGCTGTTAACCAATACCAATATCCATATTCAATGAAGAAATTGGTAATGTCTTGCAGCTGTCAATTCAAGCACCACGAAGAGACACTTCCAACTGCTCTATCCTTTTAGCAAGATCATGCTTCCCACAATTCTTCAACCCATCAGTAACCATATCAAAGCACCTAGAAATTGGCACTAAACCTATCTCAGTCATCTCCACCAAATAATTTGCTGCTTCCACATGCTTCCCTCCACGTCCACACATTGTTATCATCATTGTATACACCGGCCTATTCGGAGGATGTCCCTTGACCTTCATCTCACTAAAGAAACAAAACGCATCATCAAACTGCCCTCTCCTAAACATCCCCTTAATTATTGGCGCATACAAGCTAGGAAATGGTTTATGCCCATCCTCAATCAAATTATGCAACAACCTGAAAGCCTCATCAATCCTACCCACCTTCGAAACAGCTGGAATCAAAATCTTATAACTATTTATATCCGGACAAAACCCCAACTTACACACACTATGATACATATCAACACAAAAATCAACTTCCCCCGCATTACAAATAGCCTCAACCATTGAATTAAATGTATTAACATCCGGCACAAGCCCTTCCTTCATCATCCTCCTAACCATATCCTTCGCCGACTCCAAATAGCCTGCATTCAACAACCCTTCAATCAACAAATCCCTCCCTCTCACCGGTGGATTAAACCCCTTCTTACTCATTTCCTCCAAAAACCCTTTCGCCTCTCGTAACTTCCCACTCGAACACCACCCATTTACAAGAACCCCATAAGTCCTTTTATCCGGCACTATCCCCTTTCTAATCATTCTCCTAACCAAAGCATAAGCACCATGAAACATTTTAACCTCACACAATGCGAAAAGCAAAGAGTTATAAACACAAACATTTTGTTGACAATTTAAACTACGACTACATTTATTAAAAACCTCAACCGCTTGATCTATCAAACCATGTTTACCATACTCTTCGATGATAGAACAAACAGTGTCAGAAGAAACAGAAAATTTTTCGCCGAGGTTGTCCTTAACTTGAGCAATGAGTTTCCACATTGAGGCGTATTTCTTGTTACGTACAAGGGTAATGATGAGTTCTTCGTATTCGATAGTTGTAGGAGAGTAATAAGAGCGAGCCCAGTTGAAGAAACGGAGGGATTCGGAAGGAGAGTTAGAGCAAGCTCGAAGGACACGAAAAACGAGTTCTGAAGTGATGGGAAGGTTTAGTTTGTTGAGGGTGCGTTCTGGGTAGACTTCTTTGCGGATTATGTTTGTTATGTTGTGGATTAAGGAGAAGTAGGCGTCTTTGTTGTTGGTGGTGGTGGAGGGGAGGGTTTTGAGGTGGCGGAGAAGGAGGAGTTTGGTGGCGGAGAGGTGGTGATGGAGAGGTTTTGTGGAGCGGAGAAGCATTTTTATGTGTTTTGTGGTTCAGATGGTAGAGTAGTGGAAGCTGAGGCTGGGGTTATGGTGTTATGCTGTCTTGTTGGCTGTTCGGGTTAAAAGCATGGTTAGACCCGGCTTAATTTAATCTTTGATCTAATTTTTTATTTTTATTTTTAAAAAATACTTCTATAGCATGTCCATGAACATTTATATGTAAAAAAATATAAACTCCTGTATAAAATATACATAGATAATAAGAAATCTAATATATTAAATTAATAGAAGAAAATTTATTGTGTATGGAATATCATAGCTTTGAGAATTAGTAATTAAATATTTATGTGAGAAAAATATACTGATTTATATTTAATGAAAATTCACAATAACGAAGCCTCAATTTAGAATAAAAATTTAACTTTGAAATAAATAATTAAATTCAAAAAAACTCACTCTAATTAAAAAAAATAAGTAAAAAGGTGTAGCATTAAATTATTAGAAAGGAAGAGTTTACTGGCCAATGTAAAAATAAAGAAAATATTGGGGCTAATGTAAGGAAAAAAATATTATAGTTGGGGTTAAAGTGAAAATGAGGAGAAAATTAGGGATTACTGTGTAAATAACAAAAAGATAAAGGGGTGAATATGCAACTAAGAAATTTATAAGGATCTAATATATAAATAAAGAATTTATAAAGTATAAATAAAAGGGCTTACAAAGAAAGCCAAGTTGCAGCTGGCCTGGCATGCTAGGAAGAGGAAGCCTTGTAAATTTCTTACAATTTTTTTTGGTGAACATATAAACATAAATTTAAAGGATTTGAGAGATAAAAACCACCAAAAAATTCAAGAAATGAAATAGAATATAAGTTGTAAGGAAGAGTTTCAGAGAAAGTGAAAAAACAAAAGAGGAAGTGAGGATAACATAGGATTTCCTAACACTTCTCTCTTGATTCATCACCCATCAATGGTAAGAACTTCATCCAAGTTTAATAGAATGAATAAATATGTGATATAAGATGTGTTAGTGTATGTGAAATTGAAATTATAGACCTAGTTGTATTTTAATGTTATGATGTTAGTTGTGTGTTTTAATGTTAAGATGGAATTCTATTGTTTTTTATGTGTAGTTATCGAATCATAATTTAATTAAGAAAGTTTTTATATATGGATTGTAAATATAATTAATTTGATTAATGTAAGATTGATGTTTAATGATATTAGAAAGGATATTAAAATGAAATAGATACCTTAAATGATGAAGAGATGCATTATAATACTTAGTTGCTTGTTAAAATAAAATTGAAAATAGAACAAATTTATCACCAAACTTTCAATTATAATTTGACTTTAAAAATAATAAAATTTTAAATACATATCTCATTAAGTTGTAGGTATATTTATTATCTTTCAAATACAATTGTTTTTGCATAATTTGAAGTTATGAAACTTTAAATGTGAGCTAAAAACTAATAAAAGGTTTATTTTTGAACTTACTTGACAATCCCATATGTTACTGTCATGAATATATATATACATATATATATATATATATATATAGAAATACACACATAAATAAAATATTTGAATTTATCACCCTCCGTAAAAGTTATAATCTTATATCTTAGTTTTCTAATAAAATAAATTGTTTTTAAAATTGAGTTCTACAACTCTAGTTATAATTAAAACATAAAATAGTATTACAAGGAGTTTAGATTGAAGTGATGAAATTAATTAATTATCAACCTTTACTTAGAATTTAGAACTATAGAAATTACAACAAATAAAACACTATTTACATATGTGACATTTTAAGATTTTTTTTTATCTAGTGAATTAAAATGATATTTTTATTGTTCATGAAACTTATCAATGATATTTGTTTTTATTGATACAAAAAATGTTACATTAATATTACAATTTACACTGATAAATCTTAGTAAAGATAACAAACATATATTGAAAAAAAAATTAATGAAAAATTAATGATTATATTGATTTTATTATTGAATGGAAACAATGCTTGTTGCTTTTATTATTGAAGAGAAGACAAGAATTATGTTGATAATGAAGCTAATGTGTTGTTTTCTTAAAGAGAGAAAAAAATCATTTTATATTGCTTTTATTGTTTGATGAAAGTCAAAATTTGTAATTTTTTTTATTGAATAAAAACCAATAATATGTCGCTTACATTGATCGATGAATGAGAGTCGTTATTATATTATTTTTATCATTAAATAAAAGTTTATATTTGTAGCTTTTATTATTAATTGAAAATCAATGATATATTGATTGCTTCTATTTTAAATAAAAGAGAGTTGAAAGTTATATTCTTTTTGTCTTATATAATATTACTCAAGAAGTTATAGTCAAAGAAGTAAAAAAAAATAAATTATAAATAAGTAAAAAATAAGATCGAAAAGGTATGGGTATTGCTTTCTATATATATATAGAGAGAGAAGCAATAAAATGTTTTTTTTTATTCGACCTAATTTTATTGGGTTTTTTTTTGTTTTTTTATTCGACTCAATTTATTGGGTTTTTTTCTTTTTGGAATTGATTTTAGTATTAGGCTTTAATTTTAATTTGAAATCTTAAATTTGCTTAAAAAAAATTAAAGAATCCTCAACGAGCAAAAATCCAAGAAATTGATTTCCAAATATTATCAACATCCAACTAAAATATTCGAACAATTTGTTTCTCATAAAAACTTCATATGCAAGATCTTCCAGCTTTATCCACAAGAGCATCTACAAATGGCTTTTTTTAGTCATTTTTTCCACGAGATCTTCAACTCCTATAACTTCTTTGAATCTAACAGATAGTGTATAATCACATTTATGCAACTTCAACTCCTAGCTAATTCAGCCTGCTTTGCCGAAATCTTTGTTATGTTGCTGCATGAAGCATGTC
>NW_011500859.1:69536-81417 GCF_000495115.2 Populus euphratica | reverse complement strand
GCTGCTGTTGCTTTGAAGTCGGCAGTTATTTTTTTTAATTATCAGATAATGAAAAATAGGTGATAGCTTTAATCATTATCTTGTGTCGGTAGCCTTCAAACAAACAATTTTGTTCATATGCGTAATGATAATTTATTAAGGTAAAATGTCTTTTCGAAATTGATTAACCTAACTCTTCAAACAAACAGGCTATCTTATTGGATTCTGGCAACTAATTGCAGCTCAGGTGTCAATTACGCAGCCACAGGGTCTCAATCAAACCAATAAGTGGGGGGAGGGATGTGAGGTGTGCGTGCTAAAAGCTTCCCATTTGGGTCAAACAACTGGGCTTTTCACTTGCTTTGCGATCTTATGCATAGATCGTCTGGACATGAACATGGATTCAAGCAGCTTTTTTAGGGCCTTTTTAATTTTTATTTTACCATGCAATTACAATATTCCGCCCTCCCCATCTAAGTTCAAACATGGAACATGTTCTGTGGTACAATACTACACCTAAAGATGGGAACCTTTTAATCTTATACAAAGCTTCAATTTAAAAGGCACAAATTCCCAAAATTAAAATTGCTTGTTGTAATAAAAAATATTAAATATATCCTCTGGGGAAGCAAACTCAAAATGGTTTGAAATGTAACAGGATGGATGGCTATTAAGCCAATCTTGTTCTTTTTTTTTTTTTTGAAGAATCAATCCTGGGATCTTAGATATATAGGAAAATAAATAAATAAAGACTAGATTATGTTAATATTCATTCAAGTTGAAATTTCGTTGCCAAATCGCATCTAATAAATCAGCCATTTGTCAATAAAGTTGAAGTTTAGTTGATGAAAGGATAATAGACAAAACATCTAGAGCATCAAAGATGGAGATTATTAGCCAGGGCATATGGGTCGATAATTCTTGGACCACAACATAAAGTGCAGTAATCTTTATGCTCCAATTAATAATTTTGTGGTCCTCCAATGACTTGTTCCAAGAGTTTCTTTCAATACCAGTTTAAATATGCTTCTTTCTTATTTTTTTTTTTAATTCGAGATATCCGAATCAATTTACTAAATCAGTTTATATGTACTATAATTAATTTCTAAACTTATTAAACACTCTATAAACTGAATAAACAAATAAGTTATTGCAAAAATAACAGGCTTGTGCATAAAGAATCGAATCTGGATATAAAAACAAAAAATTCCTTGCCGCAATGACCTCCTGCATGCTTCTTTCTATTTCTTGATAAGGTGTTCGAGCACGGGTAAGTATTTAAAGGTTTATACTTTATTCTGTATCAAAATTTTGTTGTAGCTTTAAAACAATGGTCTCCCATTTATGGCTTCCTCTTTTTTTCTCAATATTTGCACAAAGCAGCATTGCCTACAAAAGGATTGCCATTGACATTGTCAACGACCAAAACATCAAGCAATTTATAGAAGTTCTCCTTTTATTTCCCCTCTCCAACTTTCTCCGCGTTTATATTCTTTGTAAGCTGGTGGCGAATATGAAGGAAATAGGAAGTTATGATATTCTATTATTCAATCGAATTATTTTAGCTTCATCAACTTCTTTTTTTCAAGTTTATGGCCCATTGCTGTGGAAATTAAAAATAAAAATAAAAATAAAAATAGAAGGTTTAGAAAAGAACAAAAACCTTAAAGGAGTAGGTTTGGTGATAAAAGGAGATTTACTCGCTACTTTGATTTTTTGTCAATATAGAACTCCTATAGAAATAAGACTCGAGATCTATTTGATCGATATTGTTGTGATTTGAATATTATTGTGTTGTATATAGCATATCTTACTACATTGTGAGATGAAAATATATAGTAGTAAAAGAAATGTCTAATAATTGGTCCTATGCTTTCCCATCCGTTAGCAGCTGGTGATCATATGCTTTCTTTCATTATTTTTAGACCAAATTTCAAAAGCACAGTAATATCAAATAAATACTTAATCTTGATTAAAGCATTGAACTATTTTAAAATATCAGCACTAACGGTCAAAATAAAATAAGCATATTTCCAGCAATTATAACTCTATTTAATTAATTAGACGGCAATGGATTGACTCCCCTCGACAATTATACCCCTAATTTGAGGGGTGCCTAATCCGATTGGAAGACTGCCATACGCGTATTCCATGTATACCCTTTCTCAGTACAATTTCCTAGTACAAAGCAACCTATGAAAGGAAGAAAAATGCAAAAAGTGGATACGTTTTGCATTATATCCATCTGAAATTTAATGGAGGCGATTTCAAATTCGAAAGGGGGCAATGGGCTGAGTCATCAAGTAGGTGCTGCTCATTAGATAAAATAGCATTAAAACAAAGGTACTTTTATAGAAAGCTCCTAATATGGAAGGCCTACCAATCCCTTTTAGTGATTAAATTGAACTTTATCCTCTTCCTAGCATTTTCCAGTTTCAACTTAATCTTTATCAAAGCAAGTTTCTTAACTATGCATTCGATACATTAAATATATAAACTACAATCCTTAACAATTTCCTTTAACAACTTCCTTTAATAGGATATACACCGATACAAGTTCCTTAACCATGCATTGATATATCAAGCATATAAATGATTAGTACTTAAAAGTATATTTTTATCATGATTTTACATTATTATTTTACACTTGAAGTATCAATAACTCCTTAACTAAAGCATGTTTTATAATAATATATCTAATAATATAAGATATCTTTAATTTGTGGTAAATGTTCATTTTAAATGCAGGCCTATCACATAAATGAAAGGATTTATTGATGACTTTAAGAACTTAAATTGCAAGGGCAAAAAGATGACCAAAATTAGAAAAGAGATGTCGGTGCAATTCAAACCGGAACACTGTTCGATAATTGGGTCATATCTAGAGCTATAGATCTCAGATTTAGGTCTACTTTATATAGATGGAAATATAAGACATAGGCCTACAACTTTCATATGGAGCCCAAGATCTAAAAAAGCCATTTTCAAGTCCAAATTGTAGCAACAACAAAGAAGCCTGAATCTGTCCTCCAGCCCGAGCACTGTTCCGTATTTTGGCCATACTTGGAGTTTTAGAAGTCCAAAAGAGCTGAATTTTTTACACAAGAAATTTGAGACAATTGCCTACAACTTTCATGTTTTTGAGTGGCTCCAATTTTGACGGTATCAATAACGTTTTGGGCAGATAAGAAAAGATAAGGATTGTCACCAAGTCAAGAGTTGTCCACCCACTCATCAATTAGTCATCAAATCAATAGTTCCCAATTTTGGCCTATAAAAGGAGGCATTTGCCATGTATTTAGGCATCTTGGTCTCTAAATCAAAATCATGCTTTTGCTTTCTCTCTTTGTATTTTTTTTGTAGTGCTTATGCTTTGCTTTCATTAATATCAAGTTTATGCCTTCCATTTCCTTTCCTTTACTTAGTTAACTTTGATCTTGTTTATGTTCTTGTTTGGTTTATTTATTTTTATTTCTTTTATTATGTTTAGCTAAGTTTATTATGTCAAGGTGAAAAGGTTACACTAATGATGTAAGAATAAGTATAGTGTAAACTTAATATGGACTTTAATGTTTGATACTAACATGTTTTGTATTTGTTATCTTGTTCACTCTTTAATATTTTGCTTGTTAAATGACTAATCTTGATTTATGTTGTATAACACTTGGTACAACAAATGCTTGGCACTTTCATAGCCCATAATGTATGGTATAACCGACACCTGAGCTATGAAAGGAACTTGATTTGTTGTTAACATAAGTTATAATCATGAATGCTTGATGAGATTTACAAGTATTAGCATTAATCGAATAAGATGACTAATGTAATCATGTTAACAATCTATAATCTGATTGGAACCTCCTTTGTGTGTGGTTTCCAATTCACTAATAAGAGTTTATACTATACTTGTTTGACATACCATTAGTGGATCCTCTAACCTTGACATTTATTATTATCGTTGTTAAATCTTTAAGTTAATATTCCATCTCAAAGTTCTCATCTTCTTCTTCTTCTTCTTTATTACTACTACTACTACTACTACTACTACTACTACTACTACTATTATTATTATTATTATTATTACTACTACTACTACTATTACTATTATTATTGTTATTACAATTATTATTATTGTTGTTGTATTATTGTTATTTATAATTTGTACAATTAACCTCCCTATGGTTCGACCCCGGTCTTGCCGGGTTATTTATTACTTCGGCAGTCCTGCACTTGGGAGAAGACATCAGTCTTTTAGTCGTGTCATGTTTTTTGCGCCATTGCCGGGGAGGTAAATTTTTGTATAAATTATAATATTTATTTTATTTTCTCTTTTCACTTTTCTTGTATATAACTTTATTTCTTTTCTCTTGTTTCTTCTTCTTTTATTTTCTTTTTCCTTTTATTCTATTCCTACACATGCATGAGAGTGTGATCATGTACATCAAGTGGTAGACTTTGTAGGGTATCCTCATCATTTTTAGAAAATATGGCCGAAGAAGATAATCAATCACTTCATAATGAGAATAATGAGAATAACCGTGCTAGAACACTTAGAGACCACATGAATCCCACAAGAACAAGTGCATCATCATGCATAGTTTTTCCTACCGATGCATCTCATTTTAATTTTAAGCCAGACATTATTCAACTTTTACCTTCTTTTCATGGCTTAGAATTGGAAAATCCATACTTGTATTTAAAGGAATTTGAGGAGGTCTGCAACACATATAATAATTTAAGTTGTAGCATGAACACCATCAGATTAAAGCTTTTTCCTTTGTCATTAAAAGATAAAGCTAAAACATGGCTACAAAATTTGAGACCAGGATCCATTCGTGCTTGGGATGAAATGCAACAACAGTTTTTAAAGAAGTTTTTCCCATCTCACAGAACAAACTCTTTCAAAAGACAAATCACCACTTTCACTTAAAAACCAGGAGAAACATTTTACCAATGTTGGGATAGGTATCGAGACTTGCTTAGTACTTGCCCTCATTATGGTTTTGAAACATGGAGATTGGTTTCACATTTTTATGAAGGGTTAACACCTAGAGATAGGCAAATGGTTGAATTGATGTGCAATGGAACTTTTGAAGATAAAGACCCTAATGAAGCAATGGAGTACTTAGACTTGTTAGCTGAAAATGCTCAAAATTGGAACACTACAGGTACTTATGAGGCACCGAGTAAAACTCAACCTCATACATCTAGTGGAGGTATGTACAACCTTAGGGAAGATCATGACCTTCAAGCCAAGTTTGCATCTTTAGCTAGAAAAGTCGAGGCACTAGAATTGAAAAAGAGTGGTGAATTAAAATCTGTTGAAAACATTGTGTGTCAAATATGTGAAACAAATGAACACTCAACCAATAACTGTCCAACCTTGCCTTCTTTTAAGGAATGTCTCCATGAACAAGCTCATGCTTTAAATAGTTTCCAAAGGCCTAACCATAACCCATACTCCCAAACATACAACCCTGGTTGGAGAAATCACCCAAATTTCAGTTGGAAGAGTGAGAACAACAATGCACAAACTTCACAACCACCGTTTCAAGCACACCGCAATTTCCAAAATTCTCATGGATATGCACCTCCTTATGCTCCACCTCTTAGAAGAAATCTTGAGGAAACATTGCATGCATTCATTGAAAAGCAAGATATAATCAATACTCAACTTGCTCAAAACATGACAGATTTTAAAGATACTCTTGCAAAATTAACATCTGCTCTCAGTTGCCAAGAGAAAGGTAAGTTTCCATCTCAACCACAACAAAATCCCAAGGGGCAATACAATGCAAATGCAAGTAGTTCCGGAAGCCAACACATGGATCAAGTTAAATCAGTCACTACTTTGCGTAGTAGTAAGGTTATTGAAAAACCCTCTCTTGAACCTTATGAGAAAAATGATAAGTCAATCTCTGAAGGTAAGGAAGGGGTTGAATCTGAAAATTGCAAAGAAACGACTGATTCACCGCCAACACTTCCATTTCCTCATGCCATGACTAAACAAAGGAAAGTCAATCACAACTCTGAAATTTTTGAAATTTTCAAACAGGTAAGAATCAATATACCTTTGCTGGATGCTATTAAACAGGTTCCTTCCTATGCTAAATTTTTGAAAGATCTATGCACTATAAAGAGGAAACTAAATGTGAAAAAGAAAGCCTTTCTAGCTAAACAAGTAAGTGTCATTCTTTAAAACAATAATGCTTTGAAATATAAAGACCCTGGTTGTCCTACAATTTCTTGCTTTATTGGAGAACATAAAATTGAAAAAGCCTTACTTGATCTTGGTGCTAGTGTGAATTTACTTCCATATTCAGTTTTCCAAAGTCTCAATCTAGGTGAGTTAAAACCAACTTCTATAACTCTTTTACTTGCCGATAGATTTGTAAAAGTGCCTAGAGGAATAGTCAAAGATGTGTTAGTACAAGTCGATAAATTCATTTATCCTGTGGATTTTGTTGTCTTGGACACAAAACCTGTTGAAGCATGTAATTATACTTGTTTGACATACCATTAGTGCATCCTCTAACCTTGACATTTATTATTATCGTTGTTAAATCTTTACGTTAATATTCCATCTCAAAGTTCTTATCTTCTTCTTCTTTATTATTATTATTATTATTATTATTACTACTACTATTACTACTACTACTACTACTACTACTACTACTATTACTATTATTATTGTTATTACAATTATTATTGTTGTTGTTGTATTATTGTTATTTATAATTTGTACAATTAACCTCCCTGTGGTTCGACCCCGGTTTTGCCGGGTTATTTATTACTTCGACACTCCTGCACTTGAGAGAAGACATCAGTCTTTTAGTCGTGTCAATAAACTACAATTCTCTATGAACTAATATCAATTTTGTTATCACGTAACTCACAACAATATTGATAACAAATCCTAGAAGGTTGAAACATGTCTGATAAAAGTGTGACACAATAAAAACTTGTTTCATGACACTAATATATTGAAATAAGTATCCCTAATTTACGAATACCAATTAATGAATAAGAAATATAAGAAAGACACCACAAAGCCAATTGTTCTTCGATAAATCAATTTTGGTTAACTATTCATCGATACAACAAGAATAAAAACTATAACCTCTATATATACTGATGTAAACCTCGTGATCACACAGTCACACAACTCTCAATGAAATTGCAATAAAATCCAGAAAGTCATAACAAGTCTGTTAGTAGTGTGACACAATGAAAACCTATCTCAAGACACCAGCACCTTATGAATACCAATTCGCAAAAGAAAAGTATAAGGAAGACACCACGAAGCCACTTGTTCTTAGATAAGCAGTTTCACTTTTTTTGAAAACAAAGAAATGCAAAAGCTCTCTCACATAAGTTGAATAAATTCATTTGCAATAGTATTATCAAGTTTGAATATTTTGTCCTTACAAAGAGTATTTATACTCTTGAAAATAAAAGCCCAATTGGATCTAACATTGTGGGATAAATTGGTCCACTTACAAAATTAACCCAAAACATATACTAACAAACCTAAAAGTATGGACCTAAACAAGGCTTCAACCATAACTAAAAACTAATTAATAATCAAGCTCAAACAAGCTTTTGGCCTTAACTAATTAATCCAACCTAAAAGCATAAATTAAGAATGAAAAACTAAGCTACCTAAACTTAAATAAAATCAAAAGAAATAAAAAAGAATTAAAACTAAAGTATTTACAGAGCCTCTAGCTGCCACTGTCTCAGGAAAGAAAGGACTCCAATTCTTTAATGAATCCAAGCCATATTAGGAATCCTTATAGCCCAAGCCCATATACAAGTTTAGGAAACAAATAAGCCTCATTAAATCTCGCTTTATTGTTCAAACATAACACATTACTTGTTTAGACTGATTGGGTAAAAAGTAGCCAATAAAGAACATGTTGTTGATGAATATTCCAAACTAGTATCAAATTAAAAAAATATAAATAATATGTTCCTAAAATTAGATTGAACTGAAAGTTTGCCACAATATAGTATGTGTCTAGTATCTTCTTGTAACATCTTAGCTTGATTTGATGTATATTTTGAAAGATATGCTTGATTTTGCAAAACTTGTTAGCATATATTTTAAGGCAAAATTCAAACCTAACTAGGTTTATATCATCTCCTCCCTTTTCAAAAGGTTTTTTCATTCAATCTGTAATATAAAGATTATCTCTTAAAAAAAAATTAGTTCTAAACAAAAATTAACATCATCTTCAAATCCTGGGAGAATTTTGTTAGCGAAAAAAGTCTTTATGATATACAAGCACTCCTTTTTAACCATCTTTCTTTTCTTCAATTTCAGTTGCTCATCATATATTTGCTTAGGTGTAAAAGGTACAAGAGCTATAAGCCTTCCATCCATTTCAAAAGAATATATATTTGTCATCTACTCTTTTACATGTTTTTAAACTCTATTTCCAAAAGATTATTTTGATAGGCTTGTCTATTAGGAATCGATGTGCTAGGTACAAGACCAATCTAATGTTTAATTTCTCTTATCGAAGAAAATTCACTAGGAATCTTATTAGGAAACACATAATTGTTACCTATTTTTTAGCCCCACATAAACCAAAAAAAGAAAATATTAAGACATTCAAAAGATATTGGAAGAAAATAAAAAGATATATCAGTGAGAAAAATATACTAGAACACATACGAAATTACCAAACATTGAAAAATTTGACAGTATATTTATGACTAATGAAGGCTTTATTTGCAAGAAAAATTCAATTTGAAGACAAACATTTAAAATTAGATGTTTAAGGATTCAATTAGAATTTTTCAAGGGTTTAATTGAATTTTAAATTGGAGTTTTGTTAATCAATTGAGAGCTAAAATGTAAAAATTCAAAACCAGGAACTAAAATGAAAAGGGTGGTCAACTTTGGAGATGATAATTAAGTTTAGCAAGGTTGAATTTGCATGAATTTAAAAGTTAGGAGGTGATTATGGGTACAATTAAAATTTTTAAATCCTAAACAATAACCTTAAATGACATGTCATTGAAACTTAATGAAGACAAGGTGAGTTACACATTGTTTGTCGCTTGGGCATCCCTGTTTCAATAATTTTGACTAATTGAGTTCGCAACTTCAAACAAATAAATGTGGAGCTATAGACCTCCACATTGATCAAAGGTAGAACTAAATTAAAGGTGTACATCCCTTCTACCAACTTATGGTGGTATCTGGTGTGATGATTTCATAATTTCTCTAACAAAGCCTTGAAAGTATGTAACTTAGTCAGCCTTGATAGTTAAACCATTATGCAAAAAATGATTTGTATTCAACATAATGTACATAAAGGCTCGCGAGTGAGTTCTTTTCAAGGGTTTACAATACTTCTCTTAAGATTAAGAAGTTGGAAATGGATTCAAGAACTCCTAAAATCCTTACAAAACCCTATAAATACTCCATTAAGATTAAAAAAAAAGAGCCTAAAAAAAAGAAAGAAAAAAAAAGAAAAAGATATGATAGGATAGGATAAGAAAAATAAGAGAAATATTAATAGAAATATAAATGTAGAGGTCTGAAAGTCTGAATAAAAGTATTCTTATGTTTTGCTAGTTTTTTAGAGATAAAATTTTCTAAATGAAATCTAAAAGAGGGTAGTTGTTTTATGTATACCTTGCTGTTACAATGGTAAGTCCTTTGTGGCTTGCTTTCCTTATTTTATATATATGTTTACAAGTATAGAAAAGATGTTTGAAATGCTTAACAAGTGATGTTGTATTCACCTTTTTGTTACTATGTTTTTTATTTAATTATGTTTTTTTGAAGTCTTTTTATGTTATTGATATATTAATGTTATTGTTTAAGTTTGTTTGTTTTTTTATATATATAATGTTATTCTAGTTTTTTTAGCTTAAGCCATGCATATTAAAGCAAGGGTGTTTATTTTGGGTTTGCTAGGCTTGTTCATGTATAAGATGGGTTCAGAAAACCAATTTGGAGTCTATATTCCTTAAAAATATAGGTTGTTTTAGGTTAGTAGTTTTTAGATTTGGTTCCTTATGTTTGATTTTGATATTTTAATTTTTTTGTTAGATTTAGATTTAAACATGTTTGTGAATGATATTATGACTTGTTGGAATCAAAAGGCATGTTTTAAAAGTAAAAAATGTCTAGGGTTTGGTAGTGGCTGGGCATGGTTGGTTTTTTCTAGGTTTATGGGCAATGTTCTTCATGTTCTTGGGAAGAACATTGCCTTAGGCTCTTGATTTAGATCAATTTTGGTCTATTTGTTTATACAAAACCCTTTTTCATGTACGATTAATTAATAATCTAGTGTTTAATTGCATTAATAACTTGATCTTAATGGTTTTTAAGCATAGAGTTTCAGTTTAGAACTAAAATACATTTTGACAAAATCATAATGTTTAAGATTTAATTGAAGTGAAAAGATGTTATATTAGATCCTTGCATGTTTGCAATATGTATGGACCTTTGTTTTGACTAATTCTAGTTTGTCTTAGGTTTCACGATGCTGGGCTCGTTTCATTGTTCTTGATGTTCTTCATATTTATAAGGTGTTTGATCCATTGTGTATAGGTTTTTTTTTTGTGTTTTTGGGTGTTTAATTTATTTTTTGGCTTTGGTTTTATTTTTGGGGTTTTTTCGGGTCTAACCAAGATTTTTTATTTGGATTATGGTTGAACAAAAAATTCCTATATGGTTTAACCGATCAGGGTCAACTTAGTCAGATCAGCCTAGTTGGGTCAAATAAAGTGAAAGGTTTAAGACCCTGTATGGTTTAAAGGTGTGTTTGGCAAACACCCTTAAGTATGTTTTTGGTTGTTTTATTACAAAGAAAAATGAGTTTTTATCAAACAAAACCTAAAAAAATAATAATTTTTTTTTCTTGTTTATGGTTAAAAATCCTAAAGTTATTTAAGAATTTTTAAAAAATTTGAGATTATTTTACATGTTTTTGTTTTTGAAAATATTGCATGAATTTTACAACAAGTCTATAAAACTCCAATGGATTTTATCCTACATCTCAAAAATACCAAAAAAAAAATTTGTTTCTTTTAATATACAAAATTATGAACTTATATAAGATATATTCCTAATATTAAATAAAAATATAGTCTATTTTATATTTTTATGTTGACATTAAAACAATTAGGTTTTTAACCTGACAAGATATGGACTTCCTTACTAAGAAGGAATTTTCTTAAATCTTAGATAGACCAATGATTAGAAAATTTAAAATTTCCTTACTTTATATCAAACATATAAACAATGCAGCTTATCTTTACGCATCTAGTCCCTTTTCTAGACTTTTATACTAGTTAGGATCTTTAATGACTAAAATGTTAGGTGCTGACTCCTATTCTCTTTTTTTCCTAATAAAGAACAGGAATTTCTTAACTTTTCCACTCACATCATTCACGATGATCCTAATCTGAGAGGATAATCATTGTGACGCCACATGAATGCGATACACATCATGAAACTCTTGCAACAAAGAAACACAAACATTAGGAATAAAATAGTCAAGTTTATTAGTATTAGAATAAAATTTCTTAATATAATTTATGTTATATCTAATATTTGCTCATTTATTACCCTTAATTAGGACAACATGTAGTCATGATCAAATAATAGCATGCCTTATCTAAGATAATTTAATAATCTCTAATATAAAGATCATTTATACAATTGTTACGTGAGTTTTTCTGTAAACATAAGTGACACGACGGAAAGATTGATGTCTTCTCCCAAGTGCAGGAGTGTCGAATTAATAAATAACCCGGCAAGACCGAGGTCGAACCACAGGGAGGTTAATTGTACAAATTATAAACAACAATTATAAACAACAACAACAATAATATTAGTATCAATAATAATAATAATAATAATAATAATAATAATAAT
>NW_011500859.1:60975-69458 GCF_000495115.2 Populus euphratica | reverse complement strand
GTAGTAGTACTAGTAGTAGTAGTAGTAGTAGTAGTAGTAGTAATACAGAAAAAGAAGAAGAAGAAGAAGTTGATGAGAACTTTGAGATGAAAGATTAACGTAAGGAGTAAACAATGATAAAAACAAATATCAAGGTTAGAGGATCCACTAATGGTATGTCAAACAAGTATAGTATAAACTCTTATTATTCAATTGAAAACCACACATATAGAAGGTTCCAATCTAATTATAGATTGTTAACATGATTACATTAGTCATCTTATTCGATTAATGCTAATACTTGTAAATCTCGTCAAGCATTCAAGATTATAACTTTTGTTAACAACAAATCAAGTTCCTTTCATAGTGATTGTGCATCAAAAGTGTCATTAAGTCTCTTATTTTACATATGTATTTATTGTTTTTATTTGGTTGTTTTTATAATAATTGATGTGTTTTTTAGTAATGAAGTTTGTTTTAATGTTTTGATAGGTTTTTGGAGCTTAAATGAATTAATTCAGAAAATTCAACGTCGGAATTCAGAACAAAGAATTGAAGAGACATTTAGTTGAAGATTGAAGCAAATCTTGGTTCAAATAAGTGCTCCAAATTTTTCCCAAAAATCAATTCTATTCCAATTCTAGAAAAGAATATCATATGATTTATTTCAAGCCCAAACTTGCCTTATGTTGTGTGCAAACTTCAACCATTAAACACTCAAGGTTTCAATGTCAATCTTAGCCCAAATAATAAGTACATTTGTATACTTATTTGATGCTCAAATTCAGCCCAAAATCAAACCCAAATCAGCCCTAAATCAACCCCAAATCAACCTTCAAACTAACCCAAACACAATCCATGATCTTACATGTCCACACAACAAATAACAATTGATTTATTTTGGGTAATCCATTGATCCAAGAAGGCAAGCACATGGATGGAAAGCTGGAGGGGATATTTTAACATTATTTTGGGTCAAAAAGAAGAAGGAGACACCTCATAAATGAGGAAGAAAAACGTGCACTTGTCTTGAATTGATTTTTCAAAACACCTTTCGGTGTTTTGCCCATAACTTTTGACTCAGGTGTCCAAATGAGCTGTTCTTTAATGATCTAGAAAGGTGACAGAATGGCCTATAAATATGTCTCTAATAGACTTCTCCAAAAAAAGCTTCTAAGAGGGTCGAATTGCTGTCCAAAGTTAGAGTCAGATTTGTGTCCGAATTTTTTCTGAAATTGTATTGTGTTCTTCTTTATAGATTTCGGTTCTTTAGTTTGTAAAACTTATTTTTTCAGTTGGATTCAAGTTCTTTCATGTTTATTGAAGTTTTCTTATATATAATCATGGTTGGCTAAACTCTTTCTTGGATCCAAATCAAGGATAATGGTGATTGAGGTGAGTTCTTTAGGATATGAATGAATCTTAATGCTTATCTTCTTATTTTCTTCATGAATGATTTATTATTGTAAAGAAATTTTAGAAATCATTTAGGTAATGTTATAATCTTGAATTTTTATGCACAAACTTTAGTTTTGGTATAGAGATTGCTTGATTCAATGTCTTACTTAATATGAAAGTACTTGTTCATTCTTAAGCAATAATCAATCTTCATCTTTCTAATCTTCATTGTAATATCTTCTGATCTAATATCACCATCGTTGAGATTAGGTTGAGTTATCTTATATATGTTGAAGAAATCACCAATACATCACCATTAAAATTGATTTGGACCAAGACTTACTTTTCTTGTCATTTAAAATCTATTTACATTTTTTTTTATCTTTGAAAACAAATCCATCAATTATTTTCAACCAAGTTATTGTTAATTTAATTTCTCTTGAGTTTTTTTTTGTTACTTAGCTTAATTTCCAGATCTAGCTCTCTGTGGATATGACCTCGATCTTACCGAGTTAATTGCTACATCGCACACTCGTGCACTTGCGAGTTAAAACAACCCGATCATAAAAAGCGGTCAAGCAATTTTGGCGCCGTTGCCGGGGAGCTAGCAAGCAAAGGTAACAAATTTAGATTTGATTATTGGAAAACTAAAAAAAAATCATATAAAAAAAATTAAATTGGCTGGTTTTACCGCCTCAAAAAAAAAATTGACCTTAACATTTCGGATATTCGACTGTGGACTGGACTATGAATTGTTGGATTTTGGTTGGTTCAACCATTTTTCTTTTATTGTCTATTCTTATTAGTTTCTAATATTTTTCTTGTTTATTTCATTTTATTTTGTTGTTTTGTTTTTATTTATTGTCTAAAGTGTTTGGCCGGTATCACCGCCTTTTTTATTCAAGCTTCTTATAATTATCTTTTAATGTTTATTGTTGTTAATAGTGCTTATTAGTTGGAGAGTGAATTTCTTAATTTGTTGTATTTTTATTTTTGAGCTATTACTTTTATTTGCATTTTTTTTCTTTCCTTTCCTTTCATTTTCATATAATTGTTATATTATTATTATTTTATCATGGCTAATGTTGAAGATGTAGAGGGTGAAGGGAGTGTTCAAGGTAATGGACCTCCACAATTTAATGATCAACCTAATTTTCGAACTCTTAGAGAGTATCTTCACCCGGTTAGACAAAGTACACCTTCGTGTATTATCTTACCTCTTAACCAACAAGCTTTCAATTTGAAACCGGGCATGATTCAACTTCTTCCCACATTTCATGGTATGGATTCTGAAAATCCATACATACACATTAAAGACTTTGAAGAGGTATGTAATACTTTTATTGATAGAACATGCACAGAGGAAACCATTCGGCTTAAATTGTTCCCATTCGCTCTAAAGGATAAAGCCAAGCTTTGGCTAAACTCCTTGCGTCCTAGGTCTATAGGTACATGGAGAGAAATGCAAGCTGAATTTTTGAAAAAATACTTCCCCACTCATAAGACAGCAGCTTTACAACGTCAAATGATGAATTTTTTTTGTAGTCCAAATGAGTCATTTCACCAAGCTTGGGAAAGGTTCAAAGACTTGTTAAATGCATGCCCTCATCATGGTTTTGAGATGTGGAGGTTAGTGAGTTTCTTTTATGACTCTCTTACAGCAGATTTTAAAAAGCTAGTGTCAACCATGTGTAATGGTGAGTTTTATGACAAAGAACCAAGTGAGGCCTTTGATTTTTTTGATCAATTGGCTGAAAACACAAAGCAATGAGAGACTTCTCTCCCAGTTCATGTTGAGTCTAGAAACACCATTTCTCATTCAAGTGGGAAGTTTCAATTGAAAGAGATTGATGACCTCAATGCTAGATTAGCCTCATTGGCTAGGAAAGTAGAGTCTCTTGAGATTAAAAAAAGTGCATGTCATAAGTGAACAACAAGAGGAAAGTTGTGTTGTTTGTGAGAGCAAAGGGCATAAGACAATTGAGTGTCCTACCATTCCAACCTCCAAGGAAGTGTTATATGGCCAAACTTCTGATTCAAGTAATGTAAGAAAGCCATTTCCAAACCAAGTAAGCAATCCCTACTCTGAGACCTATAATACTAGATGGAGGAACCACCCAAATTTTGGATGGAGAAATGAGGGCTCTTCAGTACCTCAAACATTTCAACCTCCACCCCAACCATTTCATGCTCCCACACATAACACATACCAACCACCTCATAAGAGATCCTTAGAGGATACTCTTCAACAATTCATGCAAACGCAAGGAGGAATCAACAACCAAGTTTACAAATTCCAAGACCAGACCAATAGGACCTTAGATGACATTCGAAGTCAACTAACTAAGTTGACTCAATCACTAAGCATTCAAGAGAAGGGAAAAATCCCAGCTCAACTAATGCCCAATCCAAGAGGTCAGGTGACACGACTAAAAGGTTGATGTCTTCTCCCAAGTGCAGGAGTGTCGAAGTAATAAATAACCCGGCAAGACCGGGGTCGAACCATAGGGAGGTTAATTGTACAAATTATAAACAACAATTATAAAACAACAATAACAACAACAGTAATAATAATAATAATAATAATAATAATAATAATAATAATAATAATAGTAGTAGTATTAATAGTAGTAGCAGTAGTAGTAGTAGTAATAATAATAATAATAATAAAGAAAGAGAAGAAGAAGAGAAGATGATGATGAGAACTTGGAGATGGAATATTAATGTAAGGATTAAACAATAAAAATAACAAATGTCAAGGTTAGAGGTTCCACTAATGGTATATCAAACAAGTATAGTATAAACTCTTATTATTGAATTGGAAACCACACACAAAGGAGGTTCCAATCAGATTATATATTGTTAACATGATTACATTAGTCATCTTATTCAATTAATGCTAATACTTGTAAATCTCGTCAAGCATTCATGATTATAACTTATGTTAACAACAAATCAAGTTCCTTTCATAGCTCAGGTGTCGGTTATACCATACATTATGGGCTATGAAAGTGCCAAGCATTTGTTGTACCAAGTGTTATACAACATAAATCAAGATTAGTCATTTAACAAGTAAAGTATTAAAGAGTGAACAAGATAACAAATATAAAACATGTTAGTATCAAACATTAAAGTCCATATTAAGTTTACATTATACTTATTCTCACACCATTAGTGTAACCTTTTCACCTTGACATAATTAACTTAGCTAGACATAATGAAAGAAAGCAAAATAGATAAACAAAATAAGAACATAAAAGCTAACTAAGTAAAGGAAAGGAAATGAAAGGCATAAACTTAATATTAATGAAAGCAAAGCATAAACATTACAAAAATTACAAAGAGAGAAAGGAAGAGCATGATCTTGATCTGGAAACCAAGATGCCTAAATTCATGGCAAATGCCTCCTTTTATAGGCCAAAATTGGGAACTATTGATTTGATGACTAATTGATAAGTGGGTGGCCAACTTTTGACTTGGTGACAATCCTTATCTTCTCTTGTCTGCCCAAAACGTCATTGATAACGTCAAAACTGGAGCCAGCTGCAAACATGAAAGTTGTAGGCAATTGTCTCAGCTTTCTTGTGTAAAACATTCAGCTCATTTGGACTTCTAGAACTCCAGATATGGCCAAAATACCGAACAGTGCTCGGGCTGGAAGACAGATTCGGGCTTCTTTGTTGTTGCTACAATTTGGACTTGATAATGGCCTTTTTAGATCTTGGGCTCCATATGAAAGTTGTAGGCCTATGTCTTACCTTTCCATCCATATAAATTGGACCTAAATCTGAGATCTGTAGCTCTAGATATGGCCCAATTACCGAACAGTGTTCCGGTTTGGATTGCACCGACATCTCTTCTCTAAGTTTGACCATCTCTTTATCCATGCAATTTAAGTTCTTCAAGTCATCAATCAATCCTTTCATTTATGTGATAGGCCTGCATTAAAAATAGACATTTACCACAAATTAAAGGTATCTTATATTATTAGATATATTATTATAAAACATGCTTTGGTTAAGGAGTTATTGATACTTCAAGTGCAAAATGATGATATAAAACCATGATAAAAATGCACTTTTAAGTACTAATCATATTTCAAGTGCAAAATGATGATATAAAACCATGATAAAAATGCACTTTTAAGTACTAATCATATTTCAAGTGCAAAATGATGATATAAAACCATGATAAAAATGCACTTTTAAGTACTAATCAGTAGTTCAGCCCAGCAATTCACTAACGCTGTGGTAGTGTGTGAACGTATAGAGTAAGGTATCAAGAGTGGTAGAATTTCAGCACCTACTAAGAAAAGAGAGTTCGAAAGAAAAGAGGTCCACCATGTTGAAGATGCCTATAGGGGTAAGAAAAACTCATCCTAAAATTATCACACTCCATCCCATATTGCCAACATCAAAAAACCTGAGCCCCAAAATTTTCCAACCAAAACCCAAATTGGAAATTACCAAAGGGTCTAAGAACAACTACCTCCATTAATGTTACCCCTAAATGAGATGTATGAAAAGTTATTGAGAATCTAGCATATAGCTCCAGAAGCTCTAACATATGTGCAACCACCTTTTCCTAATTGGTACAAGCTAGAACTCAATTGTGAATACCATGCTAGTATTGTTAGGCATAACATCTATACCTACAATGCCTTTAAGAGAAAGCTTCTATAATTATTGAAAGCTAGGTGGATAGAATTGAAAAACGCCTCTAATATGAATACAAACCCGTTACCTAATCTTACTTGAAGCATATTACGATGGAATGTTTGGGGAACTGGAAAGCATCTATGGTCTAGTATGGGTGTGAAAATGGTAGCATGAATTTTAAAGAACTCAGATTTTGATCGTGGTGTTGTTTTCCAGAACTTTTGGAAAGGAGGCCAGCATAAAAATATAGTTGCCAAAATAAAGGAATGAAGCCTGCCATATTATTACCTTTTGTTTAATGCTTGTGAACAAGACTTTCTTTATCAAATGAGCTTTCTTGTTAAATAAGATCATGTGCTTTCCTGTGTTTATATCACACTTCTTATTGTTGTTATTACATATAAATAACATTTGGAACACAACTTTACTTACAGAACTACAACACAAAGAATTATTTGGTGTTTTCCTTTCTTCCAAAACCATACATAATCTCATATGTTTTCAAGGATATTTTTTTACCTCTAAAGTGAGTACAAAAACAAAAATCATATTGTTATTTGTCCAAAACAAATGCATTCTAGAAAACTTGAAAGAAAAAAGACAAAGCAAAAGCAAAAACAAAAACAAAGAAAAAGCCTCATGAGATGACTTAAAAGCTGAGTTTTATTTGAATAAATAAATCACTTTGCATACGTGCATGAAAGCAAGACCTACTGATCCTCAATGCATTGAGTTTGAGATGAGGAAAGACCATATTTGATAATCCTTTCACAAGGTTAAAATCTATCCTTTATAGTCCCCTGCCTAATACATTTTTTGAAAATACCTTGTTTATCATACCCAACGTTAGGGGGCAAATAAGAGATGTTTTAAAGAAATTGATAAAAAAAAAGGAAATAAGGAAAGACCATCAATAGGAAAAGAAGATGGTCAAGAAGAGAAATGAAAGAAAATGTACAGATGACAGGTCTTTATTATCATCCAGATAAAGCAGTGAAGATGGGTGCTAGAATTGATCATGTAATTTTTAGTTTTTATTATCATTTAGACAAAGCAGTGAAGATAGATTCTATGATTTATTAACCAAAAAAAATTCAAAGGTTTTGAAAGATTTGAACTTCTCATAAAACAACTGAGGTAACAAAAATAAAGAAATAAAGAGAAAGAGCTCAAACTCGATACTAGGATGATACTAGGATGCATGATATTGTGGAAAGAAATTCCAAAGACAAAACATTAGGAAATAAACACTAGTGATCTTTAGTCTTGAAATCCCTTAAATATCTTTTAAGCCTGCAGAATATCCTTTTCTTCATAACCAATAGCCAAAGCCTATATTATATACTTAATCAAGCCCTTTTCTGATCAAAGGCAAGTAATCTGGATCGGTAGACAATTCTTTCTCGTGCAGGTCAAATCATTATTCATGCAAATAAAATAAATATTTTGAATCGATTTGGTTCTCAATAACCCTTAAATTAAAATTTAAATTTTTTATGACCAATCAGATGTTGCTTCATCTTTAACCCAAAAGCAAAACAAAAAACTTTCATCACTTCAAGAAACTTATCCAAAGGAATCACTTGAATTCTTTAGAACAAGTATATTTTGAACCAAAGTCAAACTAATTTTGTAGTTAAAATAACTTGGAAGTTCCAAAAATTTTGCATGGAAACATTTTCTTATACAAAAAACCCGAACTTACTTTCACATATTCTCTCCCCAAAGTAAACTTAATTGGAACACTTAGGGGGCATGATCAAGTTGAGGGGCAATAAAAAAAAACACTTGGTATGGCTGGCTTCATGATTCCTTTTCTAAGAAAAATATCGGGCAAAATTGGCAACCTTTTAGATAAAGGCTGGAGGACAAAGAAGTATGATGATATTAAGCCCTTCCTAAAGGGCAAAATCACAAGATGTGACTCGAGTAAAGCAAGAGTGAAAAGGTTATCGAAGTTTACTACCAACACTCAAACTTTTGAGAAAATATGGCACCATGAAGAAATGGAGGCCTATATTTCTCAAGTAAGTATATATGCATATCAATCATAATACATTTACTTTCAACATTGACAAATTAATGTTTCACCACTTGGATAATGCTTTTTATAAACCTACCTCATTTTAAGTGTGCCTTTGAGCCCTCACCACTTGAGTAGTGCGTTTTCTAACCCTATCTCATATTGAGTATGCCTTTGAGCCTTCATCACTTGGGTAATGCATGTTCTAACCTTATTTCATGTTAAGTGCACCTTTGAGCCCTCACCTCATTTTGAGTATGCCTTTAAGCCCTCACTCATCTTTTTTTTGGTAGGTCACCCATTACAATTCGACCAATTCTTTATGTTTTTATCTGGGCAGGTGACACGACTAAAAGATTGATGTCTTCTCCCAAGTGCAGGAGTGTCGAAGTAATAAATAACCCGGCAAGACCGGGGTCAAACCA
>NW_011500859.1:31993-53428 GCF_000495115.2 Populus euphratica | reverse complement strand
ACATTTACGATAAATTAAAGGTATCTTATATTATTAGATATATTATTATAAAACATGCTTTGGTTAAGGAGTTATTGAAACTTCAAGTGCAAAATGATGATATAAAACCATGATAAAAATACACTTTTAAGTACTAATCAGCAGGTCACCTATTACAATTCAACCAATTCTCTATGTTTTTATTTGAGAAGATCACCCATTACAATGAGACCATTATTTCACCTGGGAGGTTACCCGTTACAATGAGACCACTCTTCCTCTTTTTTTTTCTACCTGGAAAAGTCACTCATAAAAATAGACTAAGGTAAGTGTAAGTGTGTGAGTTGGTCACCTCTGAAAATAGACTACTTTGAGTATATATGGGCAGGTCGCCTATGAAAACAGACTAATTTTTGTCAAAAGGAGCAAGTTGCCAAAGATAATGTGATCGTTTCCTTTTTCTTCCTTACAAAGCTTTCTCTCTAAAAACCTCTTATGAGATTTTAGTCGTAAGCATTGCAAAGAAAGGGCAACTGTCATAACCCATTTTTAGGTCTCCGTGCAAAAAGAAAAGAAATTGAAAACAAATAAACAAATAAAAAAATAATATTATAAAAAATATAACAGTGAAAAAAAGGATGTTAGAATGCTCAGAAAATGGTTAAAAATTGGTTGAGGAGGTTCAAAATTACAAAGATTAAAATTTGACAGTATTTTGTTGACTGATGGGAGCCCTATTGACAAAGAAAATTCAATTTAAGGAAGAAAAGTATAAAATGAGATGTTTATGGACTCAATTAAATTTTATTGAAGGTTTAATTGAATTTATGGAGGGTTTGATTGCAAACAAATTGATTTTTGAAGTCAATTTGGGTTTTAATTGGAAGAAATTAAAGTTGTAGGGTTAAAATATAATTTTTGAGAGTTAATTTGGTCAAATTACGGGTTTAATTGCATAAATATTGAAGTTTAATGGTCAATTAGGGACTTAATGGAAGAAATCTAAAACCAAAGATCAAAATGAAAAATGCAGGTAAATAAAAGGGTAGTAATTAAACCAAATCAGTGGCCAAATTGAAGAAATTAAAAGTTTAGTGATAAATTAAGGATGAAATTGCACTAATTCGAGACCAAGGACCATTTTGAAAAAGGCAGTCAACTTCGAGGCCAGCGATTGATTTTTGGCAGAGATGCAATTGCATTGATTTTTAAATCAAAATTGCAATTTAGAACTTGATTGAATAAATTACAAATTAAAGACCAATGTGAACTCTGACATATTTTTTTGCCACTTTTTTTTTTAAATAAAACGGTGTATTTTGTCCAGAACGACATTGTTTCATGCACTATTCACATAAAAAAGAAACTCAAAAGGGTGCCATTTTGAACGGTGATGTGGGTCTTCTTCTTCCTCTAGATGCGTGAAATAGGGGAAAAAGAAGATTTTGTTTCTTCCTTTATTTTCACCGACTTCCATTCCTCTAAAACTCGAAAAGATGTCGACCCAAAGCCCCCACTTGCCTAAGCTCTGACTAGTGGCCTACCACAGATGAAAAAAACAAAGGGGATAAGCCCTAGCTGGCATCCCGTCCACCTTGCCCTGTCCCCTGACCAGATAGAGGCAGGGCATTTTCACTGCACTTCTTTACGTATAAATACATAAGTAAAGAAGAGGCATAAGGGGGAGGAGTGAACAAAAAAAAACAAAAAGAGAAAGAATAGAAAAAAAAACAGAGAAAGGAAGAGAGAAGGAAAACAAAAAAAAAAAGAAGAAAAGGAAAACAAAGGGGAGAAGAGAGAAGGACCACCACTAGGAGCCATCATCATTTCACCGCCAGCATCACCGCCACCAGCGAGCACCACCGTGAGCCTCCATAGCAGCCACCATAGGTCAGTTCCTCGCCTCTCTCTTTTTTCTTCTTCTCTTTTTTTGCTCCAATCCATTTGTTTTCGTTTGTATGCAAAATGTGAACATGTTCTGCAACAAATGAAAATAATTAGCTGGTTACTGTGTTGTGCACAATAATCAACCAAGTATAGGTTTTTTACGCTAGTGCTCGGCCATTTTCTTTATGTTGGGCCGGTGTTGGCCCATTTTCTTTATTTTAGGCCGACGCTGGCCTATTTTTATTTTGGGTTGGTGCTAACCATTCCAAAAAAATAATTTAAAACACATTAGTGATTTTCTTATGTTTTTTTTATCTATTTTGGTTAATATCGATTTATATTTTTATACCTTAAAAATATAAATCTAGTATTAAAATATCAGGTTTTCATCAATTTTTTATTTAAAAAATATACATTTTTTTTTAAAAAAAAACAATGTGTTTGTGCATATGATCAAATATCTCAAAGCTAAAAAATTATATTATGTTTTTTATGCACCAAAAATATATTTTAGCATGCATTTTGGCTTTAATAACTAGTTTATTAAAGTCATAAGAACTTTGTCTAAAATTTCAGAAACAACAAAAAATTTATTTTGTTTGTTTTTTAGTATTCGAGATACAACATTACATATAATACGTATTTTAGATATTGAAATTTTTTTGACTCTTTAGACAAACCAACAACTAGAAAATACAACCAAAACCTTAGATTTTATCAAACATTAAAACAATACAGCCTACCTGAGGTAAGACATATTTGGGGTGCTAATACCTTTTCTTTATGCAACCAGTCTTCGTACCCTATCTCTGAGACCAGTTAGGGTTTTTAGTAACCAGAATACTAGGTGACGACTCCTAGTCCATATTTTACTAATATGAAACAAGCATTTCTTGTCTCCCTATATTTTTTCTAATAGACTATACATCTATCTACTACTAATTTTTAAAGGTTGGATGATCACCGCGATGCCGCATATATACGACAAGTATAACCAACAATCCAAGACAATACCTCAGTTGAAAGGAATGCAATCATAGTGCTCTTTAGTAGTTGGTCTTATCTCACTTATATAGTATAGACTGGATTGACTTCTATAGTGTTACTAATATTATAGTTTCGAGAGGATATGAGTGACTAGCATATATGGATATATATAAGCCCTAACCTATTAAAATGGACTGAACATGTGCTTTTTTAAAATACAATTATTATTATTTGTAAGTTCTGGAGAGAAGGTGCGCATGATGAAGGTTAAAATTATTATAAGTATTTGGTGTGGAGCCGACACCACAAGGGTTGGGTGAAAATGACAAGACTAAAGTAGGGTTTATTATGGGTTATGGTTATGATGTAGAGGAGGGATATGAAGGGGATATATTTTTTAGAGTAACCATATACGTATTATGCAATAAGATCTAATAACATAATAGAATAACATAGAAAATAAGTTTGAGAAGAAGAAGAGATTGTCATGGTTAATGAATCATTGAAAGTTACTATGTGTTATTCTTAATGTGTGTGTGTGTATATATTGGGATGTAGATAACCAACTTTATTATAATAAATAAATACTAATAATACAAAAATATATGAGTTTAAAATTATAGTCCATCATTAGTTCTGGCTGTAATTTAAGCTAAAAAGAAGTTACAAAAGGAAAAGAAAACACATGCAAGAGAATAACCGATATGGCCATATTGAATTAAAGATTCTTCAGGTGTGGGGATACATGATGATAATTTTCTTTTTGCACTCTTAATACATGCATTGACATCAAGATTGCATTGGCATTCCCCCATTGTTGATTGTGTTTACATGCGTAAGATGTACTTGTTGTGGAAGGAGATGGTACTTAATGCCAAGCTTGTCAAAAATCTTCTTTAGTTCAAAAACAAGATCCGATCTTCGATTGCTCTTTTCCCCGTAGTTTTGATGGTTCATGGTGTGTTGAACACATAGAGTAAGCTTCAAATCTTTCCCATTCTCTATCTCACACACCATCAATGTGTGCTTTGGGTTCCAGTGCTTTGGTTTGCTTTCAATGTATCTGCAGTATTCCATATTTGTAGTTTTCTCAGGCTAATAAATTCATCATTGCACATCAAGAAATTTTTAATGTATGTGTTACATAATATGCTAAATATATAGAGAAAAATCGGTAATAATTAATTAATATCTAGAAAATGATTTTCATTAGCAAAATAAGTGTGGTTTAGGCAAGCTAAGTACTTTAAGAATTAATTTGGTCTAACACTAGAAATATTTTAAATGCAAATGAGATTAATAACTTACATTTGTATAGCTTTCTTAAGAGCATTGAAGTCATCAACAGAAGTGGAGACATCAATGGTGATGTCAATACCATCCCCCATGTCTGGACTTCTTCTGAAATTACTGATAGGCTTTGTAAGAAGAACAGAATTGGGATAATATATCTTCTCCGAATCATACCGTAAGAACACAGTTGTCAAAATGTTCATCTCTTCCACAACCATCTGCAATAATATTAGAAAAAAAATTATATAAAATCTTCTCACTCAACCATCTTTAAGAATTAATATATATTTTTTTACCTGGACGCCATCGACAACACAACGATCACCAACATCAAAAGGATGCATGACAAAGACGAAGATGATGGACTCAAAGATACTTTTACAAGTGTTTTGGAACATGAACCCCACAAGTAGCAATTGAGATGTGAAAACAAATAAAACCTTGGTCGTCGCCAATCCCGTCACCAAAAGGGAGATCACAATTATAATTAGAGTCATTATTGCACTTGCTAGCCTGTGAAGTTGCTGGATAGCAGTCTTTGTATCATTCAAGGAATGTGCCAATGCTTTCCTCTCAACATAGGCATGTACCTAGCAATTGAGAACATAAACATAGCAAAGGAAATCATGCGTCTTTGAATAAATTGTTGATGTAGTTTCCTTTATATACATACAAAAGTTAATCCTATTTTAGTCCTTGGTTAGAGGGGTTAAAGAAGGGAAAATGGTACTGTGTATGGAATTCAGGAATCGAATCCACACTATATGAGTTTGATGTGTTAATAATGACATACATGATAATTAATTAATCATCGGATCTCAATGTCAACCACACAACACACAATAAATTATTCTTGATTTGAAAGCAAGCATTCTTTAATTAATCACCAAAAATAAATTAATAAATTATTTTTTTGAATTTTTTATTGTGTGTAAACATGTAAGGTGACGGCTTTAAAATCAATTATTATTATTATTATTTTTTAAATTTTTTTTTGGTTGCTTACCACCCAATTTCTGAAAGAAGATTTTGTGATTTTTCCAGTCCCAACAGCTCCTTCAAAGAGAGGAAATATGGAATGAACCTCTACAGTCTTTAAGAACCTTAGTAGATCTTCTGCTTCAATATACCTTGAAACATTAAAAAAAAGAAAAATATGTCAATAAAAATACACACTTAGAGATCACTAAATAAGTATATGTTGTGTTATATTGTAGATGATACTAATTTTATAAAAGTAAATAAATTACAATTTTTTTATCTTTATTCTTTTAGAAATTACAATTTAATTCCCAGTTAATATAAATTTTAAATTTAAATAAAAAAAAATGTCCTCTAATATATAATATGACATAAACACTCACAAACTCTCCTCCCTCATTTGTAAATCTTAACCCTCGCACTAAATTTCCAAATTTTCTCTGGGCTACTGCATGATCTACCTCCACCAACCACAGTAGGAACCTCGGACTTCTCGGTGAAAGCCCCCGCGGCTACGCCAACCCCTTAACAGCCATTACAGCCATCCTACTACTTATGCCCAGCTACAGCCGAGGAATACGAGGATTCAATCGACCTAGAAATACAACAAGGGGACCCCACCTACTGAGATTACTTGGCTGAAAGTGGCCTTCAATCAACAGTCCCCGCCGGCCTAGGTGGGTGTTGTTGCCTCTTTTCTTTCCCTGCCCTCCTAATTCCTTAGCTCAACAATCCGTCTTCCGATGGAGGCTTGACTTACCAAACATGGGGATTGATGGAAATCATTGCCATTGAAATTTGTCTTAGATGGACTTTTTATTTTTTGTTGTTGGAGAAAACATTGAAAATCCAACCTCATTTTGTATATTTTTTCCAATTATATATCAATATTCACCTTCCCCGAGTACTGGATTTGAGATTATATACATCATATATTTATTTTTTATCCCGTCTTTGAGGTTTAGTCATCACTATGATCTATGTTGATGTTTTTTTCAAAAAAAAATTTTAATAAAAAAAATTTAAATTATTAGATAAAATTTTAATAATAATTTTTTATTGATCTTTAATATACACATTTAAGTAAAAGCTTTTAAATTTGAAACTTTCATATATATATATATATATATATATATATATTAAAATAAAAATGATAAAATTTAATTTAATAAGTATTTAGTCACGGCTGTAATAGTATATTAAAAAATCATTTTAAACTTAAAATTTAAATTATTAAATAATATTTTAAGAATAGTTTTATACTTTTTAATATTTTCCAAGCGAGAACAGCATGTTGCATTTCAAGCTACCAAATTTATACAGCAACAGGTCATTTTTTATATTTGGTGTTGCTTAAACTACCTATTAGAAGAGAAATCTAAGCCAGGATGATGGGCAGTGGTTTCAGAGAACAAAACTTTGAGGTGCTGCTCAACCAAGTAGAATTTTATCCCATTTAGTTCTTGTAAGGTCTTATTTATCGTTAAAGTTACTCTGAGAGGGAGTGGGTTGCCAAATTATGGGAAGTTTTTTATTTTTTTAATGATAATTTTATTAATTTTAACGATAGAATGTCTTCTTAGTTATTAATTAGAATATAATGAAAATCTTATAAATAATTAGACTTTTTTTATTGATTTTTTTAGACATAATGTAAAATGTTATGAATTTATAAAGTTGATGATATAAACTGTAATTTAAAAAAAAATTAAAGAAAAGTAAAAAATAATTAAATTATAGGATAATCAAAATAATTTTTTTAAATATTTATCTCATTAACACAAAATCCGATGCATACATTTAACAAAATAGAATAAAAATTATATGAGTCAATAAATATTAGAAAAATAAATATTAGAAAAATATCTGAACATTAACTAAAAATCTAAGTCATAAAATTAAAAAATAGATATAAACTAAAATATCTCATCATAAGCTACAAAAACCCTTTAATTTTGTTTTCTTCATTATATGACACTAATATTTTTTTACAAGAAGATTAATAATTTAAATTTGATTGAAATAAAATAATTTGCTAGTATAAATCTACTTTTTCTTATTAATATCTTTAATTTAAGGAAATATATCAACTTTTTCCATGTCTTTTAATAATAAAAATAAAAATCAAGACATACCCAAAAAAATAATATAATTTAAAATAATGATAAATTTTTTTATCTCAAACTCAATCCTTTTATCTCATTAATATCCTTTTTTATTTTTGTTTTTTTATAAGAATAGTTCCTTAAATAAAATCTCTCACCATTCCAAAAACAAGTTTCAATTATAGTAAAATAACACCTTTAAATTGCTTAAAGCATTGTATATATATTAAAAAAATTATATAATGCTTGTGTTGTGAGAAAATCTTTAGAATTTTTATTAAACTTGATTTAGTCATCCTTGAAATCTTTTTAGTATTAAATTTTTTTCTAGTTGAGATTTTAAATTAAATAATATGAGGATTGTTATGACGTGATCTAGCAAACTTTATAAGCTTAAAAGTAACCCATAAATGAGGTAAAAACATGATTTTACTTAAAAAAAATAAATTCAAGTGGATCCTTTTTAATAATACTGAGGTGGCAATATATTAATTCAATTTAGATCAACTCACTAAACCTATAACTCAAGTTATGAACTCAATTACATTTAATAAATTTATTTTTTAAAAATTATTTTTTATTAATTATATAATAGCAAAAACTAGCATCCATAGTAAAGTAACCAAACAAAAACAAATTATAATGAATTACAAAAAAAAAGAACTATTATTGTTCAAGAACAAAGTAAAAATTAAATGGGAGTGAATAAAATAATATCTAAAAAATATTAGCAATTAATTAAAAAATTTAAAAGAAAGTGTGTGTATATATATTTAAAATTATTTAATTCTTTAAATTTTTTTTTTTAAAAAGACTAGATGCAGACCTTAGCACCTAAGCCTTCTATATAAAAATAAAAAATAAAGCAAATGACACATTAATTGCTATCCAGAATCTAACAACAATAAAGGTGGCTTGACTTGAAAGTCAAGATGTGTAATTTTTAACTTCCAAGACTTAATTTTTAATTTATTTTTATCTAAAAACATTTGAAAACATGCTTTTACAACCTTAAGAAACTAATTCCATAACCCAAACATCTTTAAATTGATTTTAAAAATGCAAAATCAAGCAAAAAAAGCCCTTTCCCAACCTTTATCTATCTTTTGAAGCAATAAGAAGCTAAAAATAGCATGAAATAAATTTTCTAGATCAATTATTGATAAAAATCAATTTATTTAAGCTAGTCAAATATATAATTTGAGTTGTAAATTTTTTTTAATGTATTTTTACTTTTTGAACGTTGTAAAACGATAAAAACTAATTTATTTAATTTAATTAGATTTATGACTTGAGATGTAATTTTTTTTAATGTATTTTCACTACCTGCACATTTCTTTTAACACAAAAAAGCTTTGATGTTAATTTTGCTTAGTTGCAGTACAGGCACACAATTAGGTCACTAACCACTAAATTTACATGGCTCGCGTGCTTATTTATTTAGTACAGGCACACAATTAGCTAATTAACCACTAAATTCACATGGCTCGTGTGCTTATTTATTTATTTATTTTATTTTATTATCTTTTGTTACCGTGTGAAACCCAAAAGTTAGAGAATAAAAATCAATCCGGAAATGATGATCCAAAATGGAAACAGATCAGATTATTGGAATTTTGTCAGACAACTCAGCAAAGTTACACTGGGGCTCAAAATGTAACTATGCAATCAGCCAGAGAGATTCCAAATCTAAGGCACTGTTTATTTTTTTAAAAAAAGTATTTTTGATAAAATTTAATTTTTTTTGTTATTTTTAGATCATTTTAATACATTAATATCAAAAATAATTTTTTTAAAAAATAAAAAATATTATTTTGATATATTCTTTAAATGAAAAGATGTTTTTTGATATTTTTAGATTATTTTAATATGTTGCTATTAAAAATAATTTTTAAAAAATAAAAAAATATTGTCATATATTTATGAATGAAAAATATTTTTAAAAGTAACTAATTACATTTAATATATTTTTAAATAAAAAATGTTTTAAAATATAATTATAACTATAATTTCAAATATATTCTAAAAATACAACTCGAGGCTGAGACTGATAATGAGTGATATAGATTGAACTTTTAAGCAGCAAATGCCAAAATCACCATTACTTTAAATAGGACATCGGGAGCTGCAGCTATATTCTCTTCTCTTAATGCAAAAATAGATTAATAAATAATTTTAATGATAAATCTGATGTTTATTTGAGGAAAAAAAGAAAGAATACACCTAATATAATTGCTTTAAATCATATTGAAAGAAAACAATCCACCGCAACTTCTATTGCAATGTCTGTAACCCTTCCCGTATTACTGGATAGATAGATGAGATTATTTTTTATTTGGTTTAGTTTTAAATTTAAAAAAATTAAATTTATTTATTCTTTAAAATTCAAATTAAAATTCAATTAAATTCGGTTCAAACTAATTAATTTTAATTTAAATTCAGTTGATATTATTAAAAACTAAAGTACAAGATTTCAAGGCGTAGAGATTGACGTACAGAGGTGAGAAGAAAGGAGACTTTCATATTTATACTCCTGGCCTGCTTTTTGAACTTTATTTAGTTTCATTTAAATTAGTTGTTTTGGTTTGATTTATTAAGTTTTAGATTTTTTAAACTAAACAAAATTGAGTTTTTTTTAAATGGTTTAATTATTTTTTTTTGTGATTTGATTTTTTTATTATAATTTTTCTACTTTCTCACTTTAATTAATTTTTTAGTTTTTTACTCACATTCTGATAGTAGAATATTATCGCTGCTAGATAGTTATATAATAGATTTTTTTTTTAAATAGCATAATAAGTTAAAAGTTTTGAAGAGTTTGGTAAAAATTTTAAAGGAGTTTTTAAATACTATTTTTCTTTGAGTAGCTATAAAATTGCTACTTTAATTACAGAGTTTTAATAATTTTATCATTTTTTATGATTTAATTTACCACTTAATTCTAAATTTAATTAATATTTTGATTCGAAAACATAACATTTAATTAAATATTTCAGTTTAAAACCACGTGTCTTATTTCATCAACATATATATATATATATATATATGTTGACACACAAATTAGCTTGCACACACCGAAAAAAAGTTCCTATAACTCGAGCAAAGCTTTTAAAGATTCTGCTATTCATGACCATCAAAATCAATAAATAAAGAGAGTTAAACTAGAGATCATACCTATTTACCATCACCCCCACTTTACCACGTAACCACCCATCGATGATTTACCACATTTTTTGCTACCATCTTGATTAGTTATTTTTTATTTTATCCATTTATAACTAGGACCGTACTATATTAATTAGTTTTTATTTTATATTATATGTTAATTACCCGATTTATCCATTAATAATGCGGACTGACTACCCTTCGTGATCGTACTCCTTGTTTTTGTTGATTTGTGTATCATGATTGGCCTTCAAAAGCTAAAATCAGAAAGGAATAAAGGAAGGCAGACGTTTCCTAGGTGTGACATTTGAAAAACCATGGACGTTAACCCCACACCATCAAATGACCCACTGCGAAGAAATCGTCGAGGATTGATGTGCCTCGATAGACTCGAAAAAGTAGCAAGTCTTTTACCAAAAAGACAAAACAAAACCCCAACAATCAAAAGGTAAAAGGGAAAGGCCTCCCTTACAGTTTAGAAATAATGCAAGCTAGCAAGGCACATAACATGGAATTCAATCATGTATAATTTATTTAGAAATGGTTGAATCTAATTTTTATTTTAAAATTTTAGATATGGATATTAATCTTTTCTTTTCTTTTTCTTTTTTTATTTTAGTTTGTAAAAGAAAAAATATACCATTCTTTATGTATTTGTAGCCAAATAAAAAAATTAGATTGATTAATTTTGATAAAATTAGAAATTCCTGATGAATTGAAGATTATTGCATATATCAAATTAAAATAAATTGATATTTTTATTTAATCTTTTATTATTTATTAATAAAGCTGTGTTGAAAAAAAAAAGAGGAGGGGGATTTCATTTTATGATAAAAAGTTTATTTATTTCAATTATTTTACAAGAAGAGAAAAAATAAAACAGGAATCTGTTGAATTTTATTTTATGGTAAAAAGTTTATTCATTTTAATTATTTCACAAGAAGATTAAAAAAAAAAAGGAACCTATTAAATTTCACTTTATGATAAAAAGTTCATTCATTTCAATTATTTTAGAAGAAGATAAAGTAAAAAACAAACAAGGAATCCGTTGAATTTTGCTTTATGATAAGAAGCTCATTCATTTCAATTATTTCACAAGAAGATAAAAAAAGAAAAAAACAAGGAATCCGTTGAATTTCCTTTATGATAAGAAGTTCATTCATTTCAATTATTTCAAAAGAATATAAAAAAAGGAAAAAACAACAAGAAATCCATTGAATTTCACTTTATGGTTAAAAGTTCATTCATTTCAATTATTTCACAAGAAGACAAAAAAAACAGGAATTCGTTGAATTTCAGATCATAAGTTTTACTAATAAGATACGAAGACTTACTTTATATTTAAAATTGGATAGAAAAAATTATTTATCTTAGAAAAACACTAACAACTACTATCAAGGAATGCATCAGAAATTAATAATTTAGAATTTGTTCGGCATAATTTTTAACTTTAAATCATAATCTAAAAGTTATTTTTATAAATAATTTATGAAAAAAAATAAGTTATAACCATTTTAAAACATGATTTATAAAAATAACTCAAATCATTTTTCTAAAGGAAGATATAAGTCAGAATTTTCAAATTTTAATTAAAAAACAGAATTTTGACTCAATTTTATAATAAACTTTTGATCCAAGTCAAAAGTTATTCCTAATATATCTGTGACTTGTTTTTCATTTAAATTAAAAGACAATTTAAATTAATTTACAAAAATCATACTAAATATAATATAAGTTTATAGAAAATTGTCCAAAACTTCGGCTCTGTTAGTGTAACTTTCATCTTGCTCACATTTTATTAAAGATTGATAAATAGAGAATTAGGTATGTCAGGATTTATGTTACGAAATCTAGTGACAACTAACGAAAATAAGGAAACACAATTTCAATTTTGGACAACGTAATTGAAACATTGTCAAGTTTCTAATAATCATCGTATGATATGATTCGAGATATGTTAACCCTTTTAAAAAAAAAAACCGAGCAAGGTTAGCATAATTGAGATCGGTTAATTATATCTACTGTATAAAGGAAATATATAATATCAAATGTTCATATAATTAACCAGAAGGGTTAGCAGAAGAAATTGAACTTACTTGGCACCAGGTTTGGCGACATTCTTGAAACTCCTTTGAGCACTGCATCTAGCCTCCCATTCACTGTTGATCTCCGATTCTGCATTACTAAAATCATCAACCGTCCTCGAAACCGTCGACAATCCCGATGACTTAATGTAACTCCCCAACCTCTTCACACTCCAAGCGGTTGCCCTAGTCATCATACTTAACTTCCTCAGCCTCTCCATATCGATTCTCCTCGACTCGTACCTCTTGGATTTTGATATAGGTATGTCTTGTGAGGCCCTCTCTCTCTGTTTCGCAGGCAATGTCCTCGAATGCCTCGGCGTCAGCCGACGAGGAGTTTCCCTCTCATTCTCATCTAATGGTGGCCCGGAGAGTGTAACGAGAATGTAGTGGTGGAAGACGCTTTCTTTCATGCGGTCAAAGAAAGTAGCAACATGGAAAGATGAAGCAAGAACCTTCACAAGTAAAATCTTCAGTAACCATATGGTAGCTCCAATAAAGACAGCAATTAGAACACGGAAAGTCCTCTTCAAGGTCTTGCTGCGTTTGTGGGCATCATGGAACATACTCATCCATGCAAGTAGAACCAATCCTAGCCATGCACAATGCTGAAAACTCTTGCGCAAACCAAAAACAAAGTAGAGTACCTTTTCTCTGAGCATGAAATTGCGTTCTATGAGAAAACCAAGAAAACCTACAAGCCAATCCGACACAAGGCGGCCACAGAAGAGAACCAGGACCATAAGGCACCATTTCCATAAAACTAAACCCCATAGGACCTTGTTTCTGAGGGATTCAACGGTTAGAGAAAGAATTAAGCAGGTCATGCTTATGAGAAACAATATGAACTCAATCAAGGCTCTCTTTTTTATCTTTATTATCCTTCTCCTTCGGTACTTGGAACGTTTAATGGTCTCTCCACCATCATCAACTTCTTCTCCTCCTTCTTCTTCATAGTCACACCATTCTTCATCATCTTCTTCATCGGTGGAGGTAGCGCTTTCGGGGGGGTTTAATAGTTGGTAATATTCTTCGGATTCTTGGATGCTCCTGGAAGGGGGAGGGTAGTTTGTTTCAGTGAAACGAGATTTGGGTTTGGAGAAGTTGAGACGGCGGAGGGTTGTTGTTCTTGCCAGGGTTTTAGAGAGGGGGCCTTTGGAGTCTGGTTGCTGTGGTGATGGTGACTGTTTGAGTTTGGAGTCTGGTTGATCCACGGAAAGAACCACTTGGTCTGTGTTGGGTTTTTGGTGCTCTTGGTTTTGGACCTCCATGATATCCAGCTCCACCAAATTAACCACACACAGAGATTTGAAGATTTAAAAGAGAAATGGTAGATAATCTGTGCAAGGACAAAGCTTGGTTACAGTCACAAAAGGAGAGACAAGAGAGAGTGATATTCGGAAGCAAACATGTAGGGAGCCAGAGATATTATCGGGTGCAATAATTGTGATAATGAAAACACTAGGAAAAGTTGGAAGCACTTGATCTTTGCTATCATATATTTGTTGAGACATTGCCATGATGTAATCTTCATGCTGTCCACCAATTTTAGCAGGAAAGCAATTTCATTTAGATCTTTCATCGATATCCAAGGCTCCATTATTTATTTATGTGATCCAATGTGGTACAATTTAATTCCTATTTTAACCATAACTTTAAAATTAAAAAATATTTAATTAATCAACAAATATCATAGTTTTTTTTATAAATTCTATTAAAAAATATATCTTATAATTTATAAATTTTTTAAATTTATCTTTTTAAACTGTATCACAATAACTACTACAGTATTAAATACATAATAAATAAGAACTGTCATTGATCAAGTTTTAAAGAATTTGAAAATTTAAATGTTGACCGTTTAATTATTGGTTAAGTAAATAATTATTCCTAGTGTTATAACCAGGCTATTTTAACCTGAAAACCTAGGAGGTTGCGAGGCTTTTTTTTTTTTTTAATTAGTAGTATAAAGGAGATTGCAAGTTAAACTGGTCAAGACTTTGAGAGGTAAACCCATTAACCTGGAGCTAGGTTTTTAGCTATTATGATTTGGGAGTCAATTGTACGCAAAATAATAATAATAATAATAATAATCCGTTAAATGAAGCCCTAACCTCTCGTTCTTTCTTTATTTTATTTTTATCTTTCTTTCTAATTTCCCCTTCGTCCCTGCGCTTGCACATGAAAAACAGATGTATTAGCATAGGCCGTATTCTATTAGAACTAGTAGGACTTCATGCCAACATTCTAACTGTAATTGAATGATATCATATAACTTTCTTTGGCGGAAACAGAGCCGATACATGGAGGGGTACGCGTTTAGTTGACTTCGGTAGCGAGCTTTAGCTCAATTGCTATCTCAAATCCATCCTTGAAAACTTGCAACGGATCCACTGGAAAAGAAACGTTTGGGTGGCATAGCTTCCATGTGAAACGTTTCACCATGTAATTTGTTGTGATCATAGCTTCAAGTCTTGCAAATTCATATCCCGAACACATTCAAACTCCTCCTCCAAATGCCATGAAACTATACGGCAGGAATGATGACTGTTTTTCGAAGTATTTCTTATCATACTCTGATGGATTTGGGAAGATGCACTCATCCATGTTTGCCATGCAGGCTGCCCAGATTATCCGAGTCAAAAGGTTGAACTTAGCGGACTACTTATATACTCGTTATCTTGTAGTATTTGTGATTAAGTTACAACGAGAAGGGAACATGCAGGAACTTGAATCATACCTATCATCGTTCTGGAATTAGGTATCCTTCATATTCAAAATCTTTTAGGACCTTCCTGAAGGAACAGAACACAGGAACGGTCATCCTTACAGACTCCATTGCCACTGATCTTCATGTGTATTTCATTCTTGCGAGATCACCCCATGCTAATAGGTCCTTTGACGCCTTACTCTTGGCAATGTCCTCTTGTTCTGCAGTGTCAAATTTTAGAGATTTTCATGAATTTGGGAAAATATTGTTTGGTCTTTGTGGAATCCAATTTAGTCGCCTTACATTGACTAAAGATTTTCAATGGAAGTGTTTGGTATTTGTGCAAATTCATGTCCTCTTGTTCTCCTCCTACTGACCTTGAACAATGCTGCTATAAACAGACGGATCGTTGACTAAAAGCTTGATCAAGAAACTGAATATGGAAGTTGTGTCTTGTCCTGCTATCATTATATTGATATATAGCATTATCTAAAATTTCATCATCAGATATACAACAGAATTGTCTTCATTTAGGAATTCAAGCAAGATTGTGATGAGATCGCTAAGGAAGTGATTTGATGTTTTAAAAATTTAAGTTTTAGATAAGATTTAAGGATATAATTTATATTATTTTTTAATATATTTTTATGTTTAAGATATAAGATGATCGTTCTGATTTTTTCTCTTGATTGAAGGCTATGATTGAAGTATGTGAAGGGGACATTGACCAGTACAGAAAGAACACCTTTCACCGTTGTTGGTAGAGCTCTCCGAGTATATCACTTTGCGCTATTCCAAATATCAGTAAGCTCATAATTTTGAATGTTAGTGTCTTCACTAATGGCACTGCCTATGCTGTAAAGAGAAAATACAGATATACAAGGCAAAGGGATTCAAAGTGCAAGAAGACACAATATTCATAAATTCACCTGTGATTTATATTCACAATCTAGGTCATAGATATGATCACATTGCAGTAAACACATTGATCGACTGTTTCTTTCCTTTACTTTTTCTAGTTTACCTTTATTAGATTTGGATGAGATGAAATTTAAGATTAAATTAAAAATTATTAGAGTATTTTAAAAAAGAGAGCTTGAGCTTGGGTAAGATGAAATTCAAGACTTAATAGAAGAGTTATTACAAAATTAAAGATTATATTAAATGAAGAGGGCAAAATTTTTAAAAAAATATAGTGATATTTTTTAATGTAAACAAAATAGCATGATATGAAAAACTCTTTAACAATATTATTAAATTTGAACCAATATATGAATGTTAAAACCTTCTAACTTGATTTTTTTTATCTAGCATAAGTTTCAAATTAAAACATATAAAAGTTTTCAAGATGTGACATAACAATTTTATGGGTGCAAACATTACCTAGATAACTGATAAAGAATTGGGTTAGTGTAAAAAAAAATTGAAATGATTTTTTTTTTAATATTAAAACGATGACATTTTAAATCACTTTTGATCAATCCACTTAAATGTTAAATTTATGACTTAGATCATGGATATGATCATAATATGATACTCTAGTTGGTTAACTATCTATTTCTTTTTCTTTACATTTTTCTTTTCGTGATTTGGCCTTTATTAGGTATGGATAGGATGAAATTTATAACTAAATTGAGGAGTTATTAATGTCCAATACATATAAACACATAAAAATGATAATTTCTAAAAAATTAGGATTCCTTAAGAATCTTATTAAGCAATCTAAATTTTTTTTTAGTCTTTATTATAGGAAATTACACAATATATGATATTTACATATAAGAAAAATTGATAAGCTTAGTTTTGTGGTGTAATCTCTACATTAACTTTTTTTTTTTTTGTGTGTGTGTCTATGTATATATATAAGAAGAATCACTAACTAATATTTTAAGCCTCCTATTTCCCTTCAACTTGGTTTCAGAGCCTTAACATATTAAAATTCTCTTTCACTTTCTCTAATGAACTCTACCTTGGTTGCCAACTCTTCCTCACACCTGACTAGCGTTGCAGATATTCACTTTTTCTTGACTGTTGATTTTTTCCCACATCTAACTAGTATGTAGCTCCTTTATCACAGACTGTTTGTGCTTTTTAACTATTGCAGACCTTTTCCCTTACAGACCTGAATAATATACCTTTCTACACTCTTATTGCCACGCATCTTACCCATACAGAGGCTTCAATTACAACAATTGTTCCCTTGTCTAATACTTAGTAAGTGATTTTTTTAAATCTTATAAATACCAATTATCTTTATTAATGAATGCAAATGAAACCATATCTTCTTAGCTACGGTATTCTTCACTTAATTGATGGCTCCTTGTCATGTTCTCCTTCTCATATAGTTGCTTCTACTAGTTCTTCTCTATAAACTAATCCTTCTTTTCTTAATTAGAAATAACATGATCAACTTATTCCGAGTGCATTACTTTCTTCTCTTTTCATGGATTTATTGCATTTTGTTGTTAATTGTCAAACCTTGCATTGTGTTTAGTGTAATCTTGTCCAAACCTTCAGTTCCTTTTCTAATTCTCGTATTCTACAACTTTATAGATCTTTTCAAGATCTTTATTAAGGTGATACTCCAATCATTATATATATGCAAAAGATCAAATCATTAATTGATGAATTAGTTGTTGCTGGCTAGCTAGTTTCTCTTTAAGATTTCAATTTGTATATGTTGTATGATTTTCACGTTGAGTTCAAAAACTTGGCAACCAGCCTTGCGAACAAGGTAAAATCTTTTTTTGTAAGCAGATCTTAATAGCTATCTCATTACCTATGAATTCCTTCACAGGACCTCCCTTCAATCCATTGTTATCACTATTCCTCTCCTACCTAAGCCATCTTTTCAACCCTCTACTATTATTGAACATTATCAGTCCTTTACCACCTATAACAATAATCCTAATTTTAGTTGTGGTATAGCTAATCCTCCAATCTCTACTTTAGGGGATATATTATAAAAAATTACACAATATAGAAAGTATATATCTAGAAAATATTGATAGAATCTAAAAATAATTCATACATAATCAACCATTTTCATTTAATTTAATATTAAAATAAACCAAAACATAATAAATAACTTACATAAAGTGCTAAGCCTTTCATTCTACAAAACATTTACTAGAAAAATGAAGAAGGGATTATACCTTTGCTATCTGTAATGGATAAGCCTCGATTGGTATCGTGTGCATATGATGTTTCTTCATGATCGATACCCAAATTAATAGCATGAGCATCAACATTAGCAATATTATTTGTGGTTGAACTAGTAATAACAATAGCCCTTTTTGAACTTTTTTCCATCATCCCTAAAATATAATATAATTAATTCTTAATTTAAATGTAATAATCTCATAATCATATAAAGAAATATCAAAAGTAACATGGTCTACACACAAAACACCAAAAGAAAAAAATTCTTTCTATACACAGATTCAAAAGTCTCTTTTTAAATTACAAACCAAATAAAATCATGATCACAAATCTAACAAAACAAAACAAAACCAAAGCGCATATATATCAAGATCACAAACGAAACCTAATTTTGAGTTGTGCACTTATCCTATAATAATTAATCAAAATTTTTTAAAAGTTCAAAAAACATAGATGTATTTGCATTTGATTTTCTATCTAAAGAAAATTACTTGAACCTTTACTTGAATAATTATTAATTATTCTTATTGTATTCATCACCTTACTCCTATAATAATTATTATTTCCCACAAACCTATTTATATTACTAGAACTTGAAGTTGAGCTAACCATCATTTCTAACATGGTTTCGTGAGGAGCAAAGGATTCTCCATGTGTAAACAAACATAAGTATTTCTTGATAAAATCTTTTTAAATAGATGTATCATTACAATATATTTATGATGGGACTTTTTATTCTTATACTTCACATATGAACATCTAATTTTTTCTATATTAATATTCTTCAATTTAAAAGGTACAAAAATAATAAAACCCTGAACCTCTTAAAGATAATTTTTTCTATATAACCTTTTTATTGAATCTTGATACATTCAAGAACGATCATCTATTGATTATGAAAACTATATATAATAATATTGATTTGATCAATTCTAAAAAAAAAATCATTTCCCCTAAATTACCAACTTAATAATAAAATTGACAAAATATGATTGGTGCCCGTTAAAATAATCATAATTTTTTCAATGATAACACACCTAAATTGTGAAATCAAACTCAATTTCATTAAATGACAACAAAATTTAATTTCCTCCAAATCCAAAACAAACCATAGCATACAAATAATATATTAATACAACAAATTTCTCTTGGAAAAAAACTATAAAACACTTAAATATACAACAAAACTATAAATACTATAAATTATTTTAATAAATTAACCTAAAACATAAAAGGATTAAAAAAAATGGATGGGTTTGTTTAATTTTTTTATTGAAGTTTCAGAAGAAAAAAAATTCCATGATAAATGCTAACATTATTTATAGGTGTAAATCGATGCTTAAGGGTTAGGGTGGCTAGATTTATGAGAAAATAGGAGGTTGATGATATTTTTCTCTATAAAAGAAGAAGAAAAAGAAGAATGAAAGGAAGAATTGTCGATTAAATTTTTTTTACAATTATTGATAAAATAATTTTATCAGTAATTCCATCATTAAATAATAACATGATAACTTTCTAAAAAAATTGCCAATGAAATTCTTATTGATTGTTTTATTTTTTTTCTATTTCATCAGCAATTATCAGTAGAACATACTTCATCATTATTGCTATCAAGAATTACTAATGGAAATATGTCTTCACTATTTTTGTTAGAAAGTAGCAGCTGAATATTATCCATCAAAGTTTTCATTGCTATTTGTTAAATTTTTTAGCAATACCAAATTTTCTTAAAAACATTAAATGAAATGTATGTTTCCTGGTATTTCTTCTGCATCTTTATGTTAATTTTGACATATCATAACTAACTTTACATCTCTAATTTGATAAAAACAAATTACTTGCACTAAAAACATAAAATTTCTAAAAATGTAATACTTCTCACAATTGTGAATTTTAATGTGAATTAATCATATTGTCAAAGTATAATCATTCCAATCCATTCAATGTGTTTTAAGCATGAACCAGATCATGCATTAATTTTAAAGAATATAAGCGTTGATCTAATATGACCTGATTGAGTTAACATGTCTAAAGGCAATCCAGACAATTGATAAAAATATATTTTAACTTAAACAATTCAAGAAAACATATTTTTTTGAAAATAATATTGAGATAACAACATATTAAATCAATTCTGGTCATCCTAAGTTAACCTATCAAATTTATGATCTAAATGATGAGACCGATATAACCATATAAATACAAATAAAATAAATTATAAATTTTAATTCTTAATCAATCTAATGTAGAAGGATGAAATTAAGAAAAAATAAATAAAAAAAGATAAAAAATAACTTAAATTAACCCATTAAACTCACAACTCAGGTAATGAGACCGGAATAACCTCATAAAAAGTAAATCGAAATAGATTTTGAAGCTCAATTTTTAATCAACCAACTGTTGAAGTATAAAATAAAAAAAAAATCAATCAAAAAAAGTTTAAAAAATCAAGTCACCATGTTTTAAACATCTAAATCCACAACTTGAATTATGAGACATGGACAACCCTATAAAAAGAAAATTAAACAAACTATAAAGTCTAATCCCTAATAAATCTAATACTGAAAGATTAAAACAAAAAACCAGAGCACTGTTTTACATTTTCATCATTACATTGTGAATTTCTCTTTCTATCTCACATTTAATGCTTAACTAATTAAATTGGTCCCAAAAGAATATATAAAAAAAAGGTTGAAACAATAAAATAAAAAAAATCATTCCAAAATGAATCTATTATTTATTAAATTAACCCAAAACGTTATGCTAGTTACCTATAAAAATGTGTCTAAACCTAGAAACTCAACTCCATGTGCCTAAGCTGATTTTGTTTTTGGGAGTAAATGATGCATCATCTGCTTACACACACACATACACATATGCTAAATGTCAGGTCATTAACTATGATGAATGATTAGTACTTAAAAGTGCATTTTTATCATGGTGTTATATCATCATTTTGCACTTGAAGTATCAATAACTCCTTAACTAAAACATGTTTTATAATAATATATCTAATAATATAAGATACCTTTAATTTATGGTAAATGTTCATTTTAAATGCAGGCCTATCACATAAATAAAA
>NW_011500859.1:20085-31071 GCF_000495115.2 Populus euphratica | reverse complement strand
TAATTTGTACAAATAACCTCCCTGTGGTTCGACCCCGGTCTTGCTGGGTTATTTATTACTTCGACACTCCTGCACTTGGGAGAAGACATCAACCTTTTAGTCGTGTCAATGAACAATTTCAGCTATAATATTTTTTGTTATCAAAGATCATTAGAAAATCGAGGTCTTTGAACCAATCACTTGAAATACCAAAAAAACACCTTTTGAATTTCAATAAACTATTTTTTTTAACAAAAACAAGTCTAAATAGATCCAAAAATACACAATTAAGTTAGAAAAAAATATATTTCTTAACCTTGATCAAATATTTTCGACAAGATTTTGGGTAAAAACCATTTCAATGGAACTCCATAGTTGAATGAAATTCATTAACATCAAAAAATAATTTTTTTTGTATTGTTAAAATGTAGACAACCAATGACTCTCTCTCTCTTTCTCTCTCAGACACACACACATCATTTTTAGATGACTTTCTCTTTTCTTTTTTTGAAGTTAAAAACTTAAATGTGAATAAATAAAGTCTGTGACTAAAACACATATATTGTAAACTAAATGTCCATAATGAAAATTAAAAAAAAATCTCAAGTATCAGGTAAAAGAAGTTGAATGATTAGTTTTAGGTTAAAACAAGGTTCCATTTTCCCCTCACTTTGAATTTCATTCCCTTTATTTTTAAGTTTTTGTAAATAAAAAAAGAATATTTTAAATAAAAATTAAATGTCAACTCAATATCAATTTTTTTTTCACAATGTGATAATATAATAAAAACTAAATCAAAATAAGTTATCAAATTTAATCTTTAATCAAATACAACTTGAAACAATAAAAACAAATCGATGATAAGAGCATAAAAACATTAAAGAACTAGAAAGAAAAAAGAGAATCAATAAATATCGTAATGACAATGGTTCAAGACATGGTATTTTATTTTTTATTTTATTTTAAATGATATTTGAAACCTTATGAATTAAATTAGTTAAATCAATTTTTATATTTAAAATATAAATTTAAATTTCAAATGAAATCTAATTAAAAAAATATATAAAAAAAAACCTCTACATTGCTATAATAACTCCATTCGAAATTGACAATAAAAATAATATTTCAAAAATACCCTTAACAATACAACAAACCCTCGAAATTGACAATAAAAATAATATTTTAAAAATACCCTTAACAATACAACAAACCCTATTATTGTTTCCACAGATTGAAAGGTAGCTAGGCTCTGATTTGATTTTAACGGATTATTTTCGTTCTGTCCCTGTATACAAGGTTTTCCTTTTTGCTATGGTCATTTAATTCTTTGAAAGAGATGAAAAAGTTAACGGCGGTCGTTTACTTTTGTTTTGAATTTTCGGAATTTAATCAATTTCTCATGTCTTTTTCATGTTCTTATTGTGAAGTTTTAATTCTAGTAATTGACAAAATTGATTATTAATACTTACCATCACTTGGATTTTATTTCAAAGATGAGATACCCTTCGTTTATCAAGATACTTTAAAAGATATTTTATTTGATTTTAACAATAAAACTATCTCAAATGAAAAGGTTAACAATAAATTTATTTATACAATTTTCAAATACTTATTTTACATGGTGATATATTTTAAATTATTAGAACTAATAATTATGGTATTTTTATGAATTATTAGAACCAAGAAATGTTTTTATAATTTTTAAATTAAAAATAAAATAATCATTATTACTAATTCAATTTACTTCCACATATACTTAAAAATATAGTATTAATGGGAATGCGTTGAGTTCTTGACAGTCTACTTCCAAGTAATCATCATTGAATTATGTTAGGTGCTTCGCATATATGCAGTTCTTCAGGACGTGACCGATTAACCACTACGAAGTGGGCAATCATGCCAGAAAAGATAAATAATTTTTATTTTAAGTTCCTTGCACTGCATGATTGTAATTTATTTAGATATATTGCTTTCAACGTCTTTTATTTGCTGGCCATATGAAAACCACTCGTTTGATATTGTTTTTTTTTTTTTAATGGAAGTCAGGTAAAATTTGAATTTTTTTAAAAATTATTATTGTTATTATTTTTGTGAATCATTTTAATTTATTAATATCAAAAAAATATTATTTTAATATATTTTAAATTAAAAAATATTTTAAAAAATAATTATTACTGCATCCTTAAACATTTTATTATCCTCGTACTTTCATATGCAAAAGTTATGCTAATGTCATATCATGTTTTTATTTATTTATTTAATTCAATTTATATTTTCATTACAAGTTTCATTTATTGAGAGACCATATTTTATTGTTAACGACTACATTCTAACTATTTTTAGATTAACTTTAAACTTTGATTAGTATATTTCTGGTTTTCATGTTTTTACTATTTAGCATAATTTGGTCCCTTTACTCGTCTAATTCTTGTCGATCACACAAAAAATAAACAAGGTAATTGGACAAAAAAGAAAGCTTTTAGGAAAGGAAAGGATAAAGATCCAAATAGAAAATAATTAATGCAATGTAGATGCTAAATGATAACACAATTTTAAGACATATACTATGACAAGATCAACTTTCTTGGCATTTAATAACTACTCACTGAATTGTCATATTTTATCAGGTATTAACAAAAACTTTTAGTTTAAAATGTGAAGAGGAAAAAGAGCTTGAAGAATAGAAAATTAAAAAAACAAGTTTTTTATTGAAAAAGCTTTTCCTTTTAGGCTTACCTTCCTAAGGTTCTGCCCTTACAACATTACACATAGCCTCTATATATACTTCTTTGAGGCTTTTGATTACATCACTCATTTTATCAGAAAGCACTGAAGCAAACTAAATAATTGTACTTGATTAGTACTTAAAAGTTTTATTATTCTCATACTTTCATATGCAAAAATTATGCTAATGTCATATCAGGTTTTTATTTATTTATTTAATTTCACTTATATTTTCATTACAAGTTTTATTTATTGAGAGACCATATTTTATATTTTATTGTTAACGACTACATTCTAACTATTTTTAGATTAACTTTAAACTTTGATTAGTATATTTCTGGTTTTCATGTTTTTACTATTTAGCATAATTTGGTCCCTTTACTCGTCTAATTCTTGTCGATCACACAAAAAATAAACAAGGTAATTGGACAAAAAAGAAAGCTTTTAGGAAAGGAAAGGATAACGATCCAAATAAAAAATAATTAATGTACTGTAGATGCTAAATGGTAAAAAAAATTTAAAAAATATATTATGATAGAGTGGTTTAACATGACTAACTTTTTAGACATTTAATAGCATCTCATTAAAGTGTTATATCTTATCAGATATTAACAAAAACTTCTAATTTAAGACGTGAAGAGGGAAAAGAGCTTGAAGAATAGAGAAATAGAAAAGCAAGCTTTTTTATTGAAGATGTTTTTCCTACGAGGCCCACCCTCATAAGGTTCTGCCCTTATAATATTACAGATAGTTTCTATATATACTACTTTGAGGCTTTTGATTACATCACTCATTACATCAGAAAGCATTAAAGCATACTTAATAATTGTACCCTTACATTACTTATGACAAAAACGACAAGCTAGTACAACACTAATATCAACCAACAATACTAATATCAATTGATAATAGGTTCATGATTTGGAGACAGATTCTGATATGATAGGGCATCTTGATCACAAATAGTTTAAACTTGTAGGGCCAGCACATAGTCATCTTCTACAAGTATTTCCATCTTATGTGGTTCTAGAAGCTTTGGTATTCCTAAAATTATATGTTTGAGTTTTTTTTATACTGCATTTGAAAATTATGAAGATGAATAGAATATTGAGAGTCATACAGATCATAGTTAATTTCTTCATCAGGATCTGTTCTTTTAGGTCATATTTCATCAGGAATAATGTTGTTCTTAAGGCATACTATTTTTTGCAAGGTCCTGATGTCCAAGAGGTTATCTAAGGGGTTTTTATACAAGGAGTATGGATGAGTTTTGCATACAACAACATGTAAAAAAAATCATAACTAGATTATTTATTGAAGCTTTGAAAGGCTTGTGGAATATGAAAATAGAGAAGAGATGGGCAAAAGCTTGCTTAACATATTTATTACAAAGTACATTGCGATGTACTTCAATCCAGCAGGTTTGTGCATGGGGCCATGTGGAGTTTTCCTATTAGAAAATAAAGATCCATTATGTGGGGTTGTAGAACCAAGTGATGAACTTTAGAGTATAGTTCCAAGAGTCTGTCAGTCAAGATGTCTTGAGAAATCTGGAAAGGAAGAAATCAGTAGGAAATGCGACAACAATATGGTATAGGTGACAGAAATATCATAAGAAAAAGTAGAGTTCTTTGGGGAACAATCCAGCAAGATTGAATGAGAAAAGGTGAATGAAAGGATATTTAGGATGGATGCCTAAGTTTTAGAAACAAAAGTGAAAATATATCATAGTTGAGAAAAAAGATAATCTTGGAGGTTAAATAGTTTGTCTTTTGCCTACAGATTAAAAGTGTGGTTAAGAACTGTATCTTTAGCAAAAGAAGGTATATCATTTACAAAGAAATCTGGTTCAGGTAATGAAGGGGTGGAAAAAGAGCCATCTAAATCAGGGGAAGGAGTAGTGTTTGTGATTTAAGTGGTCTGGTGAACAGGTTTGGTATTAAGTTCTTATCCCCTTTTATATGCTGAACTGATGTAACAAGTATTGAGCCACAATTATATGTTTAAAACACTCATTCAGGCTTAATTGCTTATGTTAGGGAGGCTACGAAACTAAACTTATCTACATTTTTATTATTATCAATTTGTTTTTGTTTTTGTTTTCTTTGCAAATTCTATATTATCCATTTTTTTTAATTGTTACTTTAACAAAAAAACATAATTAATATAATAATCTAATGTGAAACACATAATTAAATGTTAAAAATATGTGTGTGAAAATGAAGGTTTAATAATAGTTGTTAAATAAGTATATGAGTAGAATCAATTGTTCCTATAACCAAAACAAGACATTATTCTTAATATCCTAAGGTAGAAAGATAAAGTATAGAAAACATCACTTGAAACAACGAACATTAACAAACCTAAAACACACTTAAACAAATATCAAAAAATAATAAAACCAAATGACACATAGTTTTTACAAATAAAGGCTTAAATTCTAGTTGTGATTGTGGCTCACATCTTCTCTTGGTTTTACGTCCAAGAGCGACTTAAATGTTCTCTGTGGGTCGAGAATAGGCTTCCTGTTAGTTTTCTTAAAAACTAGCACATAGGGTTATTTTTAGTCAGATTCTCATTCTATGTTGAGCATGTCTCAATGAAAATATAAATCATGAATTACATGATGTATATCTCCATTAAGGAACATCCTAAGAGTTAATAGAAGATTATCTAAGGACTTTTTATGCTTTGAAATAGATCTTAACTTTTGATAATTTTCACAGATTTTGCAGAACGCATGTATGTCCTTGAACATGGTGGGCTAATAAAATCCACATTGTAAGATTTTTGCAATTATCTTTGTTAACGAGAAATGACCCTCACATGTCTCGAAATGACAAAATTTAATGACACTACTTACCTTATTGTCAAGAATGCATTTTTGATCTATTTGATTAGGATAATATTTGAATAAAAAAGGATCGTCTCAATAAACGTTATGCACATTGCTCAAAAACTTTCTTTTATCTTAAGTATCCAAATGAGCAGACCAAGGTATTGAAGCAATAGAAAGTGAAGATACATTAGGAAAGTAATCATCAATTGTTATGATGTCAAATGTCGAATCCATTATCAATTTTGACAAATGATTTGTGACAATATTTTTGGTGCCTTTTTCATCCTCGATTTCTTTCTGTTTGAAAGTTTCAAAGATTTTTGAATCATAATTGATTTTTTTTTGTTTGGTCATGGCATAAGAAAATGAAAGTATTAGTGGAAAATTAGTCTTTTCGTTTTAATGTTCAAGTTTAACCTCTTTCTTACCTTTAAAGATTGACTCATCTTTCTCGCAAGATTCAAGAATTGGTGTTTTAGTAACCTTACCACTATGGAGAGTAATGACTGATTAGACTTGATCCATATGTTGGCTTCTAGAGTTGCTTGCACTTGAATTGTTTTGTCCTTTGGGATTTTGTTGTGGTTAAAATGAAACCTTACATTTCTCCTGAAAACTGAGAGTAGATATGAATTTTGTAAGAGTTTCTTTAAAATCTATTATGTTTTGAGCAAGTTGAGTATTGATTGTCTTTTTCTTATTAATGAATGCATACAAAGTTTTCTCAAGATTTCTTCTAGGAGGAGGATCATAAGGAGATGCAATGGTGTGCTTGAAATGGTGGTTGTAAAGTTTGTACATTATTGTTATTACTGTTCCAACTGAAATTTAGGTGATTTCTACAACTAGAGTTGTATGTTTGCAAGTATGGATTATAATCAGGTCTTTGAAAACTATTTAAAGTATGAGCTTATTTATATAAACATTTCTTGAAATGAGGCAAAGTTGGACAGTTATTGGTTGAGTGTTCATTGGTTTCATAGATTTGACATACAATATTTTGAATAGATTTTAATTAACCACTCTTTTTCAATTTTAGAGCCTCAACTTTTCTAGTTAAAGATGCAAACTTGGCTTAGAGGTCATGATTTTTCCTAAAATTATACATACCTCCACTAGGATGTAAGAGGTTGAGTTTTATCTAGTATCTCTGATTAGTACTTAAAAATGTATTTTTATCAAGGTTTTATATAATCATTTTACACTTGAAATATCAATAACTCCTTAACTAAAACATACTTTATAATAACATATCTAATAATATAAGATAACTTTAATTGTTGTAAATGTTCATTTTAAATGCAGGCCTATCACATAAATGAAAGGATTGATTGATGAGTTTAAGAACTGAAATTGAAAGGACAAAGAGATAGTCAATCTTCCATCTCAAAGTTCTCATCAACTTCTTCTTCTTTATTATTATTATTATTACTACTACTAGTACTACTAATACTACTACAACTATTATTATTATTATTATTATTATTATTATTATTATTATTGTTATTGTTATTATTATTGTTCTTGTTATTGTTGTTGTTGTATTGTTATTGTTATTGTTAGAAACTCACTCACAATCAACCATTTTCATTTAATGTAAATCTCAAAATAACCAGAAGGCCTTTCATTCTTCAAAACATTTACTAGAAAATGGCTCTTTTGAAGAAGGGATTCCACTTTTGCTATCTATAATGGATGAGCCTCAGTCGGTATCATGTGCATATGATGTCTCTTTATGGTTGATACCTAAATTAATAGCATGTGCATCAACATCACTAATATTATTTGTGGTTGAACTAGCAATAACAACAACTCTCTTTAAACTTTTTTTCATCATCCCCAAAATATAACTTTAGTAAATTCTTAATTTAAATGTAATAAGCTCATAACCATATAAAGAAATATCAAAAGTAATATGGTCTACACACAAATCATAAAAAAAAAAATTCTTTATATACATAGATACAAAAATCTCGCTTTAAATCACAAACCAAACCAAACAAAATCATGATCACAAACCTAACTAAACCAAACCAAACAAAAGCAAACAAAAAAAAAACAAAAAAAAATTAAGATCATAAACTTGATCCAAATTATGAGTTGTGCACTTATCCCATAATAATTTATTAAAAAATTTAAAAGTTTCAAAAATCTAATTGTATCTTTCTTTTTATTTTTCATCTAAAAGGATATTACATGAACCTTTACCTAAATAGTTATAAATTGTTCTCTTTGCATTTATCACCATATTCCTATAATAATTACAATTATCCACAGAACCATTTATATTACTAAAACTAGAAGTTAAGCTAACCATCATTTCTAACATGGTTTCATGAAGAGCATAAGGTTCTTCATATGCAAACCAATATAAGTATTTCTTGACAAAACCTTTTTAAATAGATATATCATTACAATATTTTATAGTAGAACTTCTTATTCTTACACTTCACACATGAACATCTAATTTTCCCTACACTAATATTCTTTGATTTTAAAAGTACAAGATTAATAAAAACCTTAACCTCTTAAAGATAATTTTTTCTATACAATCCTTTAGGTGAATCTTGATACATCCAAGAATAACTCATCTATTGCATATGAAACATATATATAATAATATTGATTTGATCAATTCTAAAAAAAAAATCATTTTCCCTTAAATTTCCAACTTAATAATAAAATTGACAAAATATGATTGGTACCTATTAAAATAACCCTCATTTGTTCAATTATAATACACCTAAATTACAAAATCAAACTTCATTAAATGACAACAAAATTTAATTTTCTTCAAATCCCAAACAAACCCTAAAATACAAATAATATATTAATACAACAAATTTCTCTAGAAAAATTTTATAAAACACTTAAATATACAAGAAAACTACAAATACTATAATTTTTTTAATAATAAATTAACCTAAAACATAAATAGATTAAAAAAATAGGTGGGTTTGTTTACTTTGCGATTTGAGTTTCACAAAAAATTCCATGATGAATGCTAACATTATTTGTAGATATAAATTGATGCTAAAGGGTTAATGTGGCCTAATTTACAAGAAAACGAGGGGTTGATTATAGTTTTCTCTGCAGAAAAAGAATAAGAATAGTAGTGGTGGGGGAGGAGGGGGGAGACGTATTTACATTTATCGATAAAATAATTTCATCAGTAATTCCATAGGTAAATAATAACATAACTTTTTAACAAAATTACCGATGAAATTCTTATTGATTGTTTTATTTTTTTGTTATATTTTATCAATAATTATCAACAGGATATAGTTCATTGTTAATTCTATTGAGAATTGCTAATGGAAATATGTCTTCACTGTGCATGTGAGAAAGTGGCGGCTAAATATTATCCATCAAAATTTTCATTGTTATTTGTCAATTTTTAAGGAGTGTCTAATTTTTCTGAAAAATAAATAAATAAAATATATATTTCTTATTATTTTTTCTTGTTTCAATGTTAAGAGCTTCTCCATGGTAGTTTTGACATATCATAACTAACTTTATATCTCTAATTTGATTAAAGCAAGTTACATATATTAAAAATATACAATTCTTAAAAATGTAATACTTTTCACAATTGGGAACTTTAATATGAATTAATCAAATTGTCAAAGTATAATCATCTCAGTCCATTCAATTTGTTTTAAGCATGAACTAGATTATATATTAATTTTAAATCATATGAGGATTTATCTAATATAACCTAATCAACTTAACATGTCTAAATTTAACCCAAACAACTAATAAAAATATATTTTGAATATGAAAATAATCAAAGCAATATTATTAAAATAACAATATATTGGATCAATCTAGGTCATTGATTAGTACTTAAAAGTGCATTTTTATCATGGTTTTATATCATCATTTTGCACTTGAAGTATCAATAACTCCTTAACTAAAATATGTTTTATAAGAATGTATCTAATAATATAAGATACCTATAAATTGTGGTAAATGTCTATTTTTAATGCAGGCCTATCACATAAATGAAAGGATTGATTGATGACTTGAAGAACTTAAATTGCAAGGATAAAGAGATGGCCAAACTTAGAAAAGAGATGTCGGTGCAATCCAAACCGGAACACTGTTCGGTAAATGGGTCATATCTGGAGCTATATATCTCAGATTTAGGTCAAATTTATATGGATGGAAAGGTAAGACATAGGCCTACAACTTTCATATGGAGCCCAAGATCTAAAAAGGCCATTATCAAGTCCAAATTGTAGCAACAACAAAGAAGCCCGAATCTGTCTTCCAGCCCGAGCACTGTTCGGTATTTTGGCCATATCTGGAGTTCTAGAAGTCCAAATGAGCTGAAATTTTTACACAAGAAAGCTGAGACAATTGCCTACAACTTTCATGTTTGCAACTGGCTCCAGTTTTGACGTTATCAATGACGTTTTGGGCAGACAAGAGAAGATAAGGATTGTCACCAAGTCAAAAGTTGGTCACCCACTTATCAATTAGTCATCAAATCAATAGTTCCCATTTTTGGCCTATAAAAGGAGGCATTTGCCATGCATTTAGGCATCTTGATTTCCAGATCAAGATCATGCTCTTCCTTTCTCTCTTTGTATTTTTTATGCTTTGTTTTCATTAATATTAAGTTTATGCCTTTCATTTCCTTTCCTTTACTTAGTTAACTTTTATGTTCTTATTTTGTTTATCTATTTTGCTTTCTTTCATTATGTCTAGCTAAGTTAATTATGTCAAGGTGAAAAGGTTACACTAATGGTGTAAGAATAAGTATAATGTAAACTTAATATGGACTTTAATGTTTGATACTAACATGTTTTATATTTGCTATCTTGTTCACTCTTTAATACTTTGCTTGTTAAATGACTAATCTTGATTTATGTTGTATAACACTTGGTACAACAAATGCTTGGCACTTTCATAGCCCATAATGTATGGTATAACCGACACCTGAGCTATGAAAGGAACTTGATTTGTTGTTAACATAAGTTATAATCATGAATGCTTGACGAGATTTACAAGTATTAGCATTAATTGAATAAGATGACTAATGTAATCATGTTAACAATATATAATCTGATTGGAACCTCCTTTGTGTGTGGTTTCCAATTCAATAATAAGAGTTTATACTATACTTGTTTGATATACCATTAGTGGAACCTCTAACCTTGACATTTGTTATTATCATTGTTTAATCGTTACATTAATATTCCATCTCAAAGTTCTCATCATCTTCTTCTTCTTCTCTTTCTTTATTATTATTATTATTACTACTACTACTACTACTACTACTACTACTACTACTACTACTACTACTACTACTACTACTACTACTACTACTACTACTACTACTACTACTACTACTACTACTACTACTACTACTACTACTACTACTACTACTACTACTACTACTACTACTACTACTACTACTACTACTACTACTACTACTA
>NW_011500859.1:3311-14964 GCF_000495115.2 Populus euphratica | reverse complement strand
TTGTTATTGTTATTGTTATTGTTGTTGTATTATTGTTATTTATAATTTGTACAAATAACCTCCCTGTGGTTCGACCCCAGTCTTGCCGGGTTATTTATTACTTCGACACTCCTGTACTTGGGAGAAGACATCAATCTTTTAGTCGTGTCAGTCATCCTATGTTAACCTACCAAATTTATGATCTATATCATGAAACTAATATAACCCTATAAAATCAAATAAAATAAATTATAAATCTCAATTCGTAATCAACATAATGTAGAAGGATGAAATTAAGAAAAAAATCAATTAAAAAAAATTAAGTTAAGTTAACTCACCAAACTCGCAACTCAAGTCATGAGACTGAAATAATCTCATAAAAAGTAAATCAAAATAAATTTTGAAACTCAATTCCTAATCATCTATTTTTTGAATGATTAAATTAAAAAAATCTATTAAGAAAATGTTTTTTAAAAAAATCAAATTAGCTTATTTTAAATCATTAAATCTATAATATAGATCATAAGACTTGGACAACCCCATAGAAAAAAAAATTGAAACAAATTAAAAAAACTAATATCTAATAAACTCAATATTAAAGGATAAAATTAAAATTAAAATTAAAAAAACAAAGCAAATTTTTAAATTTTCATCTTTTCTATGTGAATTTCTCTTTCTAGGTCAGATTAAACACTTAACTAATTAAATTGGTCCTAAAAGAATGTAATAAAAAAAAGGTTGAAACACTAAAATAAAAAGAAAAAAATCCATTCCAAAATGAACTTATTATTCATTAAATTGACTCAAAAGACTACATTAGATACCTAAAAAGCCAAGTGTGTCTAAATCTAGAAACTTAATGATTAGTACTAAAATGTGCATTTTTATCAAGGTTTTATATCATTATTTTCTACTTAAAATATCAATAACTCTTTAACTAAAACATGTTTTATAATAACATATCTAATAATATAAAATACTATTAATTTGTGGTAAATATTTATTTTAAATGTATGCCTATCACATAAATGAAAGGATTGATTGATGAGTTTAAGAACTAAAATTGAAAGAACAAAGAGATGACCAAACTTATAAAAGAGATGTTGGTGCAGTCCACACTATTCAGTAATTGGGTCATATCTAGAGCTGTAGATCTGAGATTTATGTCTACTTTATATAATGAAAAGGTAAGACAGAGAAATTTCATGGGAACCCAATATTTAAAAAGATCATTTTCAAGTCCAAATTATAGCAACAATGAAGAAGTCCAAATCTATCCTGCAGCCCGAATATTGTTCAGTATTTGGCCTATATTTGGAGTTTATGACCTTCATTTTTTTTTTTTATAGAAAGCTAAGATAATTGTCTATAAATTTTATGTTTTCAACTGGTTTCAATTATGATATTATCAATGATGTTTTGGGCAGACAAAAAAAGATAAGGATTATCACTAAGTTAAGAGTTGGTCTCTCACTCATCAATTAGTCATCAAATAAATAGTTCTCTATTTTGACCTATAAAAGGAGGCATTTGCCATGCATTTAGGTATCTTGGTTTCCAAATCAAGTTGATGATCTTATTTTCTCTCGTTGTATTGCTTATATTTTGTTCTAGATTTATATTGTATAATACTTGGCACTTTCATATCTCATTCTGTATGGTATAACCGACACCTAAGTTATGCAAGAAACTGGATTTGTTGTTAACATAAGTTATAATCATGAATGCCTGACAACTTTTACAAGTATTAGCATTATTTGAATAAGATAACTAATGTAATCATAATAACAATTTATAACTTATTGAAACCTCCTTTGTGTGTGGTTTCTAATTGAATAATAAGAGTTTATACTATACTTATTTGACATACCATTATGGGATCCTCTAACCTTGATATTTGTTGTTATTATTATTTAATCTTTACGTTAATCTTTCATCTCAAAGTTCTCATCAACTTTTTCTTCTTCTTCTTCTTCTTCTTTACTACTGCTACTACTACTACTACTATTATTGTTATTTATTACTTTAACATTCCTGCACTTAGAAGAAGACATCAATCTTTTAGTCGTGTCACTCAATCTTTACGTTAATCTTTCATCTGAAAGTTCTCATCAACTTTTTCTTCTTCTTCTTCTTCTTTACTACTGCTACTACTACTACTACTATTATTGTTATTTATTACTTTGACATTCCTGCACTTAGAAGAAGACATCAATCTTTTAGTCGTGTCACTCAACCTCACATACTTCAGTTGATTTTATTTTTTTTGAGCAAATGATATGTGATTTGTTTCTTAAACACACATACACATACAAACATACTGGATGATAGGTCATCAGTTGTGTGGACATCTTCATTTACAATTTATTTTGGTTATTGAAGGTGACTAGAAAATTAGGGTTCAAGTTTTAAGACATCAAAATTCCATTTTGAACATATTTTCACTTGAAATGCCAAAAAGCATGCTTTGAATGCCAATATACCAATTTCTTAAAAAAAACTCTAAATAGATCTAAAAAATACAAAATTAAGTTGGAAAAATTTTTTATTTCTCAACCCTGATCATTTTTTTCAATTATTGTGGATAAAAAACACTTTAATAGAACTTCATTGTCGAATGGAACACATGAATACCATAAATATTTTTTTTATTGTTAAAATATAGATAATCAATGACTTTTTCTCTCTCTTATATTATTTTTTAATGACTTTCTTTTTTTTTTTATCTCCTTTTAAACAATATGAACAAAATGAATTTTAAGATTAAATTGCATATATTTTAAACTAAATTAAAGGATCAAAATAGAAATTAAAAAAAATCTCAAGGCACTTTTCCGCCAAAAAGAGTTGAATGATTTGTTTTAAATTAAAAGAAGATTTTTTTTCATATGGTGTTTGGAACATTATGAATTCAATTCAATTCATAGAGTTAAATCAGTTTTTATATTTGGAATATTTTTAAAGATATAAATTAATTTAAATTTCAAATAAAATTCAATTTTTTAAAAAAATATAAATCAAACAGAGTCTCATTTGTTACCATAATTCCTTCTATAATTGACAATAAGAATAATATTTCAAGAATACCCTTAACAACACATCAAACCCTATTATTGTTTTCCACATATTGAAAGGTAGCAAGCCTCTGATTTGATTTTAACGGATTGTTTTTGTTCTTTGTTCCTGTATACAAGATTTTCCTTCTTGTCATGGTCATTTCATTCTTTGTAAGTGATGAAAAGGTTGCGGCGGTCGTTTACTTTTGTTTTGAATTTTAATAATTTAATCAATTTTTCATGTTCTTATTGTGAGGCTTTAATTCTGGTAATTGACAAAATTGATTACTAATCATCACTTGCTTTTCATTTCAAAGATGAAATTCCCTGCATTTATTACAATTTATTTTGCATGGTGATATATTTTAAATTATTAGAATTAATAATTATGATATTTTTATGAATTATTAGAACCAAAAAAATGTTTTTTAATAACAAAAAAATAATTTTTAAATTAAAAATAAAATAATCACTATTGTTAATTCAATTTACTTCCACCTATGCTTAAAAGTGGTATTAATGGGAATGCGTTGACTCCCAAGTAATCATCATTGAATAATCTTAGGTGCTTAAAAATGGTATTAATGGGAATGCGTTCCTGTAGTTCTTCTGTACGTGACCGATTAACCACCAAAAGAAGTGGAGTGCAGTCATGCCAGAAAAGATAAATTATTTTTATTTTAAGTTCTCTGCACTGCATGATTGTAATTAGACATATTGCTTTCAATCAATTTCAGGTTTATTTGTTTTTTATTTTAAAAAGGTTTGAATTTTTTTTGTTTTTTTATTTTAAATTAATATTTTTAAATTATTTTGATGTGTTATTGTTAAAAATATTTTAAAAATAAAAACATATTATTTTAATATATTTTTACATAAAAAATATTTTTAAAATATAATTATAACTATCCTCTTAAATATGTTCTAACTATTTCAAAAAACAATAATCGGGTATTGTATTAAAAGTAGAAGTTGGATGGAATTTATTTTTTTATTATTTTCAAATATGTCCTAACCATTTCAAAAAACAATAATAGGGTATTGTGTTATAAGTAGTAGTTGGATAGAATTTAATTTTTTATTTAAAATTATTATTTTTATATTTTTAAATAGTTTTAATATATAAAAAATTTAAAAAATTTAAAAATTATTTTAATATATTTTAAAATAAAAAAGATTTTTAAAATAATTACTAACGTATAGTTGTTGTTACTTTTCAAAATAATTTTCACTTAAAAATATATCAAAATAATTTTTAATATTTTGTAAAAATTATTTTTGAAATCAACACTTCAAAATAATCTAAAAACAATAAAAATTATTAATTTAAAATAAAAAAATTCATTTATTTTTTTTAAATATTAAAAAAAACAAAAATAAAGGACTGCTAGTGCATATACAACCTCAACATCTCCGAGACACTCGGCCTCATGCTTTCATAAGCAAAAGTCATGCTCATGTCATATCAGCTTCTCTTTATTATTTTTTTAATTCGACTTATTTTATTATTACCGACAAATCTACCTCCTAACTAATTTTAGATTTACTTTAAACTTCGATAGCTATGTTTCTGCTTTTTAGGTTTTTACTATTTAGCGCAATTTGGTCCCTTAACCCATCCAATTCTTGTTGATCACGCAAGAACTCAACAAGGTAATTGGACACGAAGGTCCCAGCAAGAAAGCTTTTAGGGAAGGAAAGGATAGCGATCCACATAAAAAATAATTAGTCTACGGTAGACTATAAATCCCTATCTTAAAAAGCACTAGACATTAACTATCTGACATGGCCCCACAAGGTTAAGGCATGGTCCACAAGCTACCCTGCAACTCAAATTATCGATAACTAAATAAATATATAAATTACGAATAAAACAAACTTTAGAAAAAAACAAGCAAGCAAGTGGACCTACGCTTTATTGGAGGTAAAGTTTCAGCTTAATTTTTAATTAAAAAATAGGAAGATGATATACCGTACTTATGAATTAAAAATTATCAACTAATAAATTATATAAAAAAATTGTTACAACTAATTAAAATTAAGATAGCAAAATATGCACATGCCGATATTTTTTTTGTTGGTTATTTTTTTATAGAAGAAAAAATGTATTTTTATTATTTATGATTTTTTTATTTAAAAAAAAAACATTGTGATTTTTTTTTAATCATGATTATTTAAAAAACACTAAAAATGATTAAAACAAATATCTATCACAACTCAAAAGACTTCACTTTTGATATTCATTACTGAAAAAAAAAAAAAACTTATCATGACTTGTAAAGAAATTATAAAGGAAAAACATAATGTTTTAATTATTTTAATGTGATTGTATAAGAAAATAAAAAAATAATTAACTAGAGAAAATAATATAAAACTTGACACAATAAAAATAATAAAAAATATATTATATTCTCATAAATATTTATAATTACCATAATCCACTGACTCTTTTTAACTTTTTTTTATGACTTTCTCCCTCCACTATCAACCTCTAAAGACAAGCTTGATAAAAATAAAATGTAAAACTAAAACATAATAAACTAAAATAATAGGGATCAGATAATAAAAAAATTAAATTTAAAAGACTAAATTATAATTTTTCACATCTTTTATAGAAAATGGCTTTATTTCTTTCTTTCTTTTTAAATCTTAGATTTGATCCTTCATCTCTCAATTTTGTTCTAACAATAAGCTAAAAATCTTTCTTACAAAATTGATCATTAATTTAATATCAAAATATTTTACCATATATAAGGTTTGGTTTTAAAAATTGTAAATTAGCCTCTTAACTAGAGTTGGCTACAAATTTTTTAAACTATCAAAATTGCCTTAAGTTCCTTGTTTGCAGTAGAGAGCATTTCTTTAATGCACTTTTGGAAACATGACAATTAAACAATCATAAAAAACTAACAAAAAAGCCAAGGCAGAATTTCAAGAAAATGGCCAAGGGAAGGCAGCACCTTTAATACTGATTTAACGTGCCAAGGTACTTCCTTTTCTATTTTGCTCTTAAAGAAACTGAATTTAGTCTTAAATCTCACCATGCATCCCCCATGAATGTCAAGCTATTGATAACAGAGAAAGGCAAGAATATTAACACTTGAATGTTAAGGGAATTGTGGTGGGATTATCCATTACAGAAGTAACCTGGGATATGTTTTGGCAACACCGGTTAAAGGATTGAAGAAGAGGAAGATGGGGTCTTGTCACATGAACACAAGTATTCACATGGATTTTCTCTGAGAAAACAATTAATATCTACTTTTCTTTCTTTTGGGTGCTTTTGAATGGGTAAATGGAGTAAATTTTTCAACGTTTTTCTTTGTTATGGAGAGAAAGAAATGATAGGCAGCAAAAGTTACGTAAGAGATCCCAACTTAAATGTCAAAGGGTCCCTTAATCCCCTCGAGGGACTCTCCCATTGATTTCCTGCAAAAATAAAATAAAATAAAAAATTAGATAATCTAACTTCTAAATAACAAGTAGGATGTCAATTTAATTTTGAGGCTAATGTGGAATTTTAAAATATAAGAAGTGTAACAGACAAATACAATTTCGAATCCAGTTAACCAGACAAATAACTTGAGGATATGACCTGCAGTCCGTGAGTAAGCACCTAGTTCATAACAAAGTCAAGAAAAGAATCCCAGGAGAAGTAGAAGAAAGAAGATTCAGAAAAGCATACAAAGCGACAACTACACCGTATTACTTGAAAAATGTGACAATAGACATTATTGAAGTTTCTTGGAATCACAATTACTTGAAAATTTTGTTACTCATCAACATAATGCACCACAGGCTATCAAACAAATAATATGGCAAGCCAGCGAGAAGATTGTATCATAAAGACAAGAACAGCTGGGCATGCAATACGAGATTTTACAGTTTTACAGGCGGACTGAATTTATTCGTGTGATATTCAGATTTGGTAAATTTTTTATTGATTAAATTATTAATAAAAAGTATTTATTAGTATATCTTTTCACTACTAAAAATTTGCTAAATAGCAATAGATTTACCCACGGAATATTTCTGTCGGTAATTTGAGGTAAAAATTACCAACGGTTATATTCCGCCTGTAATTCAGTCGGTAACTACCGACCGAAGAAACGTTTCTGTCGTAAAAAAAAAAGATTGTTGATGTGGAGGTTTTGGCGGGTTATTTTTTCAGATGAAATCACCGACGGATTCAAAAACACAGCTCATACAGTGACAGCTGTTTATATTACCGATGGATTCACCGACGGATTTGAAATGGCAAATCCGTATGGTGATGTGTCGATTGTTCCGTCAAAATCATCGACAGTTTCATCGACGGATTGTCCGTCAGTGAAACCGTCGGTAAAAGTTAATATATGCACACACTGCCGACCCTCTCCTCCCCTATTTCTCCTTCTTCTTCCTAATCCCAACTCTCCCCATCCACAAACAACCAGCCCCCTATCCCCCCCCAAACAAAAATCTCCCTCATATCAGCACAACAAGTTATATTTCTTGAAGTTTTGTGGTCATGGTATCCGTGTTCTGATTTACCGACGGATTTTATCAATTTTTGTAAAGAATTCTTTCTTTTTAAAATCTTAACATTTAATTAAATGTCAATTTTATCGTTTTTTTAGTATATGTATTTTGTTAGTAAATGTACATGTTTTATTGTTATTTCTCAAACAAACTTGTAGTATATGAATGTATAATTCTATACCTATTATGGTTTGTTTTAGATTTTGTAAGATTGTATTTGTTTGTAAATTGTTAAAACTTTATGGAACTACCGAAGTACATGTGCTGTTTTGAAATAATTAATAGCTTACTTATTGGGTCCGTTTAAAGTTTTGTCAATGGTATTGTGGAGTGATAATTTTTATAAATTTATATATTTTAATTTGTATGGACGTTGATAAATGGTAATGAATATTTAATATTTATGAGAAGTTGTGATTGGTTTGTTGGATAATCTCGAGGTAAAGTAAAATTTTTGCAAGTTTATTTACCTAACTTAGTTAATTAATACATTATGTCATCATAATTTTATAGAGGTTTGATATAAATCATGGATGATCATTTATGGATCTATCAAGATTCATCCCAAGGATTGCGGAGGATGGATTATTGTAACAGGGTTCAAGGTTTTATTAATTTCACAACATCTATTCCTATAAATTTTACTAGAGGCGATATTAGGTGTCTATGCAGGAAGTGTCAAAATAAAAAGTATCTGCATCCAGATGTTGTAATGATGCATCTTTTACACAAAGGGTTTATGGAGAATTACTAGTGTTGGTATGCATATGGAGAAGTATATGTTAGTGAGAGGAGAATGGAAGAAATAGTGGTTGGGTCTACTTCTAGTGCTAGCAACGAGAATGACAACATTAATCCTTACAGAAACATGGTTATGGATGCAATGAGAATGAATCAAGGTAATGTCAGTCAATGTCCAATCATAGAAGAAGAACCTAATGTAGATGCAGCTAGGTTTTTTGATTTGTTGAAAGATTCTGACGAACCATTATTGGATGGCTGCACGAACCACAGTGAATTATCGGCTGTAGCACATGTGTTCACCATCAAGTCAGAGCACGAGTTGAGTGAGGTCGGGTATGACAAGATTATTGAATGGGCAAGAAGCATTTTACCTGAAGAGAACAGGCTAAAAGAGAACTTCTATGCTGCAAAGTCCATGATGAAACCCCTCGGTTTAGGATACTAGAAAATTGGCATGTGCCCTAACTTCTGCATGTTATACTACCTTGAAAATGTTGAGATGACCGAGTGCATGACATGCGGGCATTCCCGTTACAAACCTAGAACTGGCAGGGGAAAGACTCTAGTGACATATAAAAAACTTAGATACTTCCCGATCACACCTAGACTGTAGAGGTTATTCATGTCACCAAGGACTACTGAGCACATGACATGGCACCAAGCACACCATGCGATTAATAGAGTGATGGTTCATCCTTCTGATGGCGAAGCGTGGAAACGCTTTAATAGTGTTCATCCTTACTTTTCAGCTGAATCAAGGAATGTGCGTCTTGGGTTGTGTACAGACAGATTCAACCCATTTGGGTCATTTGCTGCTCCTTATTCTTGTTAGCTGGTCATACTCACAGTTTATAACTTGCCACTAGGAATGTGTATGAGATCGGAGTTCATGTTTTTATCTACTGTCATACTCGATCCAAGCAGCTCGGGATGGAATATATATGTTTATCTTTGACCATTGATTAATGAGTTGGCACAGTTGTGGTCCTCCAAAGCTCTGACTTATGATATATCGAGGAAACAAAGTTTTCTTATGAGGGTGGCTTTGATGTAGACTATCAATGATTTTCCAACTTATGGAATGCTTTCTGATTGGAGCACGCATGAGAAACTCGCATATCCATACTACATGGAAAACAACAAGGCATTCATGCTAGCAAATGGAGGCAAAACTTCTTTTTTTGACTGTCACTGTCGCTTTTTGCCACTTAATCACAGGTACAGAAAGAACAGAAAAGATTTCTTTATTGGTAGAGTTGAAAAAGATGTTGCATCCCCACGTCTTTCTGGTGAAGAATTGCATGATGTTATCTCAGAGTACGGTGACATTGTGTTTGGTCTTCAATCAGGTAAGCAAAAGTTTCCTAGTTTTGGTTTAACCCATAATTGGGTAAAGTGAAGTATCTTTTGGGAGCTTCCTTATTGGAAGACCAATCTGCTCTGTCATAACCTTGATGTCATGCACATCGAAAAGAACATGTTTGAGAACATTTTCAACACCATCATGGATGTGAAGGGGAAGACAAAGGACAACATCAAGGCTAGATTGGATATAGCTTTATACTATAACCGTAAAAATATGAAGTTGGTTTATGATGAGTCACAGGTCGCAAAACCAAGAGCAAGCTTCGTGTTAGAGAAAAACGCAAAACTACTAGTCTACAAATGGCTTAAGAGCCTGTGTTTTCCGGATGGATATGCATCAAACATATCACGGCTGGTTAATATAGAGGATTGCAGATTGTATGGAATGAAGAGTCATGACTGCCATGTGTTTATGCAAATACTCATCTCATTAGCTTTTCGTGATTTGTTTCCAAAGGGAATATGGGATGCACTCACGGAGACCAGTCATTTCTTAAGAGATATATGCTCCAGCAAGTTGAATGTTGATCACATTGAGAGGCTTCAAACGAATATCGTCGAAACACTATACAAACTTGAGATGATATTCTCTCCATCATTTTTTGACTCAATGGAGCATCTCCCTATACATCTACCGTTCGAGGCAAAAGTTGGAGGACCGGTCCAATATAAATGGATGTACCCATTCGAACGGTTAGATATTACAGTTGCAATGTAATTCATATATAAAAGTATTTTATATGTTTTTCTTAATTGAAAATACTTGAAATATTTCAATGTAAATACTTGTTTAATCTCAAGAAAAAGGTTAAGAACAAGGCGCATGTTGAGGCTTAGATATGTGAGGCCTATATTGTTGAGGAGATCTCAACATTTATTTCGTACTATTTTGAATCTCATTTGAGAACGAGAATGAATCACGTTCCCCGGCATGATGATGGCGGTGAAGTGCCTTCCAGTGGGGACTTGTCAATATTCTCCAATACTGGATGACCCACACCTAAAAATACCATAAGAGGAAGATATTTGTCGAAAATAGAGTTCAAACAAGCACACAACTATGTTCTATTTAACTGTGATGAGCTGAGACCTTTTATTTAGTAAGTTTATACTAATTAAACTTTGTTAGTAATATAATATTAATTATATATTGTAATATCATACACTCATTATCACTTGCAAGCAACATCGATAATATTTGCTCTCTAATAACTCACAGCTGACCGAATCCCAGATCTTTCAATTACAAGATGAGCAATTTTCCACGTGGTTCAGAACACGTGTAAGCACTATCACAAACTCATTCTAACTTGCAAAATTACTGTACGTATGCACATCATTATGAGATTCTCGTTTATTTACTGTTTATTGATGTACATTACATACAAGGTTTATCAAATAGGAAGGAGTGCACCTAAGTCATTATCTTCACTAAGCCTAGGGCCTGAAAGAAAATGTAAGTGCTACAATGGGTATTTCTTCAATAGATATGTTTTCCATACTAAAGAATACGAGCAAGGAAGAAAGACATACAACAACGGTGTTTGTGTTAATGGATTCACTAGTAGTAAGTTAGAAGTTGACTACTATGGTAGATTAGAAGAGGTTGTCGAACTACAATATCATAACGAGCAGAATAGAGTGTTTTTATTCAAATGCTATTGGTATGACACGACTAACAGAGGAATCAGAGTTGATTCGCACTATGGTCTGGTTGAAATCAACTCAAAAGCTAGACTCCGCAACATAAACAATGTCTTTATTCTCACAAAGCAATGTCAACAAGTTTATTACACATACACCCCTTCATTTAGAAAGGATCGATCAAGAGTAGATTGGTTGTCCGTTTTAAAAATGACACCCTGGGCTCGTGTCGAGGTTGTTCAGGATGAGAACGAAGACACAAGTGTGCGAGATGAAGTCTTTCAAGTTAGTGAGGTGGTTGAACCGTATCGAGTTGCTCCTTCGATTGAATTGGAAAAAAATTC
>NW_011500859.1:628-1664 GCF_000495115.2 Populus euphratica | reverse complement strand
AATTGAATATGTTGGAATAATTAGTATAGATTGGGTAAATTGGTTGTGGCTATTGTTAATATGTGCAGGTTTGTGGATTTGGGTAGTATCCAGTACAGGGGAGGTGCTGTCGAATTTTTTTTTTTAACATTTGAATTTAATTATATAATTATTTGTATAAAATTGTGTAGATGCATAGAACGAAAACCAGAGCTGGTCGCTCACATATGGTCGCAACTAGTTTGTCTAGCAGCGATGATGATATTTCCTTTGGCGCCTTTGAAGAAGAGGCACCTACACCACTTGCGCCGTCAACTGATGATGCCTCTTCCAGCGCTACTTCACAGCGTAGAGGTGGCGTGCCTTCACAGCGAAATTAATTTACCCACCAGTATGAGGCACAATGGAAGGATGACCTTTCAATGTAAGTTTGTTAAGGTTTTAGTTTTTTTTTTAAAAAATTACACAATAATTTATGAAATAATCACTATTGAATTTATTTCATTTATTTTCAGGTTCACAAACATTGAAGCCACCCGAGTAATATCATCAGCGTTTAAATCGACGATGGAGATTCCATTGTTTCAATGGAGTCAGATATCCAAGCATTCTGAATGGATGCCTTAAATCAATGCATGGTTTAACAGGTTTGAGGTTGGTATTAATTTATAATTTTTAGCTTATTAATATAATTATAAATAAATTATTATTTTTATTTAAACTTGTTCATTTATACACAGTACAAATTCTGCTAGGATAGTGAGCATAACACTGTTGTGAGGAGGGTGTGGGAAAATCACGCGGCAACTAGGTAAGATCAAAAACAATTCAAGATTTTTTTTAGACAAAAATTTATGTTTTGAAGTGTAATTTTTGGTTGCGTGAAGTAGGTTGCATGATTTTTTTGTATGAAGTACAAAAAAGGCAAAACAAGCCGCAAGGGATAGGGGTTTCCAAGGCTGGAATGATGTTGCAGTTTGGAGGGATTTCAAACCGATATACATCCCAGAAGATATATGGCCACACTATATTCAGCACGTGATGTTTGAGCGGGTCC
>NW_011500859.1:0-614 GCF_000495115.2 Populus euphratica | reverse complement strand
TTTGAGCGGTTCCCACGACACTCACGGTCAGGTGCTGGCAACCGAAAACGGCCAATTCATGGCGGGGTGACAACGCACACTGGCGGCTCTGTTCCATTTGCTGCACATGCGAAACGGATGGTAAGATTAATTTAAATGAAATATATCATTAAATTCAGTTGTTTTTAATATATCTTTTTTCATTATAGGCTGCGTCTCTTGGACATGAGCCGAGTCAAGACCGCCAAAAGGGGGTGTAACAGTTCGTTGATAACTATGCTCAATATTTCGTAGTATGTTTGTTCAACCATTTTATTTTGTAAGTTATTATATTTATTGAATTGAATATGATGATTATTTTTTTTATTTTCAGGAGACCTATAATAATAAGTTGAGGGAGAGATACGGGGACGATATTTTGAACCATCCGAAATTCTATCCAAATTTGTGGATGGAGGTTGGCTCGTTAGGTGGACCCGATAAAAATCGGGTTTACGGGCTCTCCAACACTACGACTGACAACTTGTGGTCGACCTGTAGTGTTTCAACCATTGGGAGCTCCCAATCAATATCGAGCTCCAAATCTAAGGAGTTCGAGGCCTTGCAGCAACACACGGCTTAGCTCACCGAGAAAT
>NW_011500857.1:72600-81577 GCF_000495115.2 Populus euphratica | reverse complement strand
TACTATATATTTATTTATAGAGTATCTCTTTATAATATTATTGTATTTTCTCTCAAAAAGTCATTGACTTAATCATTAAAGAGTCTCAAAACCTTTTGCAAGTACCAATTTCCCGCCTCTAGCCATATTAGCTAGAGAAAATAGATCAGATTACTAAAATTAAGAGATTAATCGATTACCCAAGATATAAAACTTGCCCCTCAAGCTACTTGGATTTTTTAGGACATCTCTAGAGTTCAAAAAATCACCTCAGGATATATTATTCTTGATAGAAAGTAAATTTATTTTAAATTAGAATAATTGTTTCTCAACATGCATTTTCTATCTATAAATCTATAATGGGGGCTTCTAGACTCTTACACAATCTTCTTAGAATGGGTTCTCCCTAGTGCGATTATATAATCTCATTGGAAGGGGCTCTCCTTAATGTGATTGCATGCTGTTCTTCAAAAGGGTTCTTTTAAGTATGATAGATCCACCCTCTATAACATTTTGAGATGACCAAGCTCAATAAAGTAATAAGACCCCCTGCCATATCCCCTTATTCAGATAAAACACCAGTACATATGAAATGGAAAACAAGGTGATTTTTTTATAGTCTTCAATAAAAGTCTACCGAAATTTTAGCAGATTCTCCCCTATGTCGAGAGGTCCCAAGTTATTGATATATAACCTGTTTACATTAGTAATATCCCATGTCTCATAACCCAATTATGACCCAATCATCCTAGGTCTCAATCCCACAACATCATCATCATCATCTCAACCACAATATTTATAACATACATTGTACAACAAATATCATTATAGAGGGGTAAATGAGATAAACATGCATACATAGAACATAGTTATATGAATTTTATAGTTAAGTTCATCTATTCAAGTTTAAACATTAATTATACAAATGTTCTAATATTACAAAATACAAGGATATACTCCCTAGACTATATAACAAGAGTGAACAAAAGTTAAAATCTGTTCTTGTCATGCATGTGATGGTCCTGAAATAAAATTCAAATTATTAAAACATGAATATCATAATAAGTATAGTAATACAATTATCCAATAATTTTAAAGGGTAGACATGTATTCTTATTCTATTCACTTTTTACTTTTTGTTTCCATTGGAACTCTTTCTCATTCAACTACTAAAGCTGTTTTATCTTCCATTTCCAACTTCCATCCAAGTTTCCATAAATCAACCACATCTATCTCTACCTAATAAATTATTGATACCACTTTCACTATTATCACCATCACCCTACAAGCGTCGATGCATAGCGATCCCTTTACCTAGGACCCTAACATCCACTAAATGTAAGCTAGTCGATACATGACAATTCCTTTACTTGGAATCCTAACATACACTAAATGTATGCTAGTCCTTGCTTTATAGGCATCGAAGCATGGTGATCGCCTTACTTGGGTTCCTAACATACATTACATTTATGCTAGTCCATACCATATAGACATTGAACCATGGTGATCACTGATTGTGCATAAAAAAATATCATTAAGTCTTTTATTTTATATATATATTTATTGTATTTATTTGGGTTTTTATAATAATTGATGTGCTTTTTAGTAATAAAGTTTCTTTTAATGTTTTGCTAGGTTTTTGGAGCTTAAATGGATTATGTTAGAAAATTTAATGTTGGAATTTAGAACAAAAAATTAAAAAGAAATTTAGTCATATTCGCGTCAAAAGGGAAGTGACTACTTAAAGACAAAAAATAAATCATATCTTCAAAAAAAAAAAAAACAAAGAAAGAAAAAAAGAAAGAAAAAAAATATATAGATATTTCTCTAGTTTGCTACCTTGTTTGTGTTGGTGAGAAGGGAAGATTACAAGTTGAGTTTTCGTATGAATCAATTATGTTGGTTGCACGATAAATATGACTGAATTTGGAAATTTTGTATGGATGTTTGATTTAGAGAATGTGAGTATGCTTATTTTTCTTTATTTGCTATTGTGTACACTAAGTTAAAGATACCAATGTTTGCATGATAGGTCCTTCAAGTGTGATGAATCGAGCCTAATTATGATTGTTATTATTCTTTTTATTTCAAAGGTTTTATGTTTTGTTTTGCTTGAGGACTAGCAAAATCTAAGTTGGGGGGTGTGATTGTGCATCAAAAGTGTCATTAAGTCTCTTATTTTACATATGTATTTATTGTTTTTATTTGGTTGTTTTTATAATAATTGATGTGTTTTTTAGTAATGAAGTTTGTTTTAATGTTTCGATAGGTTTTTGGAGCTTAAATGAATTAATTCACAAAATTCAACGTCGGAATTCAGAACAAAGAATTGAAGAGACATTTAGTTGAAGATTGAAGCAAATCTTGGTTCAAATAAGTGCTCCAAATTTGTCCCAAAAATCAATTCTATTCCAATTCTAGAAAAGAATATCATATGATTTATTTCAAGCCCAAACTTGCCTTATGTTGTGTGCAAACTTCAACCATTAAACACTCAAGGTTTCAATGTCAATCTTAGCCCAAATAATAAGTACATTTGTATACTTATTTGATGCTCAAATTCAGCCCAAAAATCAGCCCCAAATCAGCCCTAAATCAACCCCAAATCAACCTTCAAATCAACCCAAACACAATCCATGATCTTACATGTCCACACAACAAATAACAATTGATTTATTTTGGGCAATCCATTGATCCAAGAAGGCAAGCACATGGATGGAAAGCTGGAGGGGATATTTTAACATTATTTTGGGTCAAAAAGAAGAAGGAGACACCTCATAAATGAGGAAGAAAAACGTGCACCAAAGTAGTTGTAAAGCTGTCTTGATTTGATTTTTCAGAACACCTTTCGGTGTTTTGCCCATAACTTTTGACTCAGGTGTCCAAATGAGCTGTTCTTTAATGATCTGGAAAGGTGACAGAATTGCCTATAAATATGTCTCTAATAGACTTCTCCAAAAAAAGCTTCTAAGAGGGTCGAATTGCTGTCCAAAGTTAGAGTCAGATTTGTGTCCGAATTTTTTCTGAAATTGTATTGTGTTCTTCTTTATAGATTTCGGTTCTTTAGTTTGTAAAACTTATTTTTTCAGTTGGATTCAAGTTCTTTCATGTTTATTGAAGTGTTCTTATATATAATCATGGTTGGCTAAACTCTTTCTTGGATCCAAATCAAGGATAATGGTGATTGAGGTGAGTTCTTTAGGATATGAATGAATCTTATTGTTTATCTTCTTATTTTCTTCATGAATGATTTCTTATTGTAAAGAAATTTTAGAAATCATTTAGGTAATGTTATAATCTTGAATTTTTATGCACAAACTTTAGTTTTGGTATAGAGATTGCTTGATTCAATGTCTTACTTAATATGAAAGTACTAGTTCATTCTTAATGACACAATCCATGATCTTACATGTCCACACAATAAATACCAATTGATTTCATTGTCATTGAATTGCCGAATGGCCCAATATGCACGGTGCTCAATCTCAACAGGGAGATGACAAGGCTTTCCATAAACTAGCCTATAAGGAGACATTCCTAAAGAGGTCTTATAAGCAGTGCGATATGCCCACAAAGCATCAACTAGTCGTAGGGACCAATCTTTACGGTTTGGATTGACTGTTTTCTCTAAAATGTTCTTGATCTCCCTATTTGCCAACTCAGCTTGGCCACTAGTCTGTGGGTGATAGGGGGTACTGACCTTGTGAATTACACCATATTTTCTCATCAAAATCCCAACGGGCTTGTTACAAAAATGTTTTCCCCCATCACTAATCATAGCCCGGGGCATGCCAAAACGAGAGAAAATATTTTCTTTCAAGAATTTGACCACAACTCGATGGTCATTGGTTCGAGATGCAATGGCCTCCACCCATTTAGACACATAATCAACAGCTACAAGGATGAATTGGTAACCAAATGAACTTGGAAAAGGTCCCATGAAATCAATCCCCCAACAATCAAATATTTCCAAAACAAGGATGGGGTTAAGGGGCATCATGTTACGCCTAGTGAGGCTACCTAGTCGTTGGCATCGGTCACATGTAACATAAAAAACATGAACATCTTTAAATATGATGGGCCAATAAAAACCACATTGTAAGATCTTTGCAATGGTTTTCTTGGAAGAGAAATGCCCTCATAGGCTAATGCTTGACAAAAATTAATGACACTTGGAATTTCATGATCAGGGATGCACCGCCTAACAATTTGGTCAGGACAATATTTAAATAGGTAGGGGTCATCCCAAAAAAAGGTTTACACATTACCGCCTAATAATTTGGTCAGGACAATATTTAAATAGGTAGGGGTCATCCCAAAAAAAGGTGCGCACATTGCGCAAGAATTTTTGTTTGTCAAGTTTAGACCAATGAGAAGGAATCTGACTTGTGGCTAGGTAATTTGCTATGTCAGCATACCATGGAGAACCAATGTAAGAGACAGTACCTGCACAAAATAAATTTTCATCAGTAAAGAGTTCATTTATTGTAGATTCATCAATTATGGTCTTATCACTTAAAAGACGAGACAAATGATCAGCTACTACATTCTCTACTCCCTTTTTATCTCGAATTTCAATGTTAAACTCTTGGAGTAGGAGGATCCATCGAATCAAACGTGGTTTGGCATCTTGTTTTGTGAGCAAATATTTCAATGCTGCATGATCAGTGAAAACAATAACAAGAGATCCAACCAAATAAGACCTAAACTTGTCTAATGCAAAGACCACAGCTAAGAGTTCTTTTTCAGTTGTAGTGTAATTCAATTGAGCATCATTCAAAGTCTTGCTAGCATAATAAATGACATGAAGTATCTTATCTTTTCTTTGCCCTAAAACAGCCCCTACCCCAAAATCACTAGCATTACACATCAGTTCAAATGGTAAAGACCAATCAGAAGCTTGCATGATTAGTGCGATGGTCAACATCCCTTTAAGGTTTTCAAAAGCTTCTTGACATTTTGATGTCCAATCAAATTGGACATCTTGTGACAACAAGTTACACAATGGTTTGGCAATAGTACAAAAAGAATGAATGAATCTTCAATAAAAACCAGCGTGTCCTAAAAGGGATTTCACATCTTTCATAGTTTTAGGGGTAGGTAATTTTTGAATGATTTCAACCTTTGACTTATCTACCTCTATACCTTTTGAAGAGACAATGTTACCTAAGACAATGCTATGTGTCACCATAAAATGACACTTCTCCCAATTAAGTACAAGATTAGTCTCTTCACACCTTTCAAGAACTTTTTCTAAATACATTAGACACAACTCATAAGAATCCCCATAAACTGAAAAATCATCCATGAAAACTTCCAAAAAATTTTCCACCATGTCACTAAAGATACTCATCATACACCTTTGAAAAGTGGCTAGTGCATTACACAAGTCAGAAGGCATTCTTCTATAAGCATAGGTACCAAAAGGACAAGTGAAAGTGGTTTTTTCTTGGTCTTCTAAAGAAATCTCAATTTGGTTGTAACCTGAGTATCCATCTAGAAAACAATAGAAAGCTCTTCCAGCTACTCTTTCAAGCACTTGGTCTAAAAATGGAAGCGGAAAATGGTCCTTCCTAGTCACCATGTTCAACTTACGATAATCAATGTACATACGCCATCTAGTTTGGATTCTTGTTGGCACTAGCTCATTATTTTCATTCTTCACTACTATAACTCCAGATTTTTTAGGGACAACTTGGGTTAGACTAACCCATTTTGAGTTTGCAATGGGATAAATGATAACTGCATCAAATAGTTTAAGCACTTCACCTCTCACTACTTCCTTCATGTTTGGGTTCAATTATCTTTGTATTTTCCTCATAAATTTAGCCTCTTATTCAAGATATATTCTATGTGTATATAAAAGAGGGCTAATTCCTTTCAAGTTAGTAATTGTCCACCAAATTACTTTCTTGCAAATATTTCAATGCTGCATGATCAGTGAAAACAATAACAAGAGATCCAACCAAATAAGACCTAAACTTGTCTAATGCAAAGACCACAGCTAAGAGTTCTTTTTCAGTTGTAGTGTAATTCAATTGAGCATCATTCAAAGTCTTGCTAGCATAATATATGACATGAGGTTTCTTGTCTTTTCTTTGCCCTAAAACAGCCCCAACCGCAAAATCACTAGCATCACACATCAGTTCAAATGGTAAAGACCAATCAGGAGCTTGCATGATTGGTGCAGTTGTCAACAACCCTTTAAGCTTTTCAAAAGCTTCTTGACATTTTGATGTCCAATCAAATGGGACATCTTGTGACAACAAGTTACACAATGGTTTGGCAATGGTACTAAAAGAATGAATGAATCTTCGATAAAAACCAGCATGTCCTAAAAAAGATCTCACATCTTTCACAGTCTTAGGGGTAGTTAATTTTTGAATGACTTCCACTTTTGACTTATCTACCTCTATCCCTTTTGAAGAGACAATGTGACCTAAAACAATGCCATGTGTCACCATAAAATGACACTTCTCCCAATTGAGTACAAGATTGCTCTCTTCACACCTTTCAAGAACTTTTTCTAGATTCATTAGACACAACTCATAAGAATCCCCATAAACTGAAAAATCATCCATGAAAACTTCCAAAAAATTTTCCACCATGTCACTAAAGATACTCATCATACACCTTTGAAAAGTGGCTGGTGCATTACACAAACCAAAAGGCATTCTTCTATAAGCATAGGTACCAAAAGGACAAGTGAAAGTGGTTTTTTCTTGGTCTTCTAAAGAAATCTCAATTTGGTTGTAACCTGAGTATCCATCTAGAAAACAATAGAAAGCTCTTCCAGCTACTCTTTCAAGCACTTGGTCTAAAAATGGAAGCGGAAAATGGTCCTTCCTAGTCACCATGTTCAATTTACGATAATCAATGCACATACGCCATCCAGTTTGGATTCTAGTTGGTACCAGCTCATTATTTTCATTCTTCACTACCGTGACTCCAGATTTTTTTGGGACAACTTGGGTTGGACTAACCCATTTTGAGTTTGCAATAGGGTAAATGATACCTGCATCAAGTAGCTTAAGCACTTCACCTCTCACTACTTCCTTCATGTTTGGGTTCAATCGTCTTTGCATTTGCCTCACAGATTTAGCCTCTTCTTCAAGATAGATTCTATGTGTACATAAAAGAGGGCTAATTCCTTTCAAGTCAGTAATTTTCCACCCAATTGCTTTCTTGTGTTTTCTCACCACTCTCAAAAGTTTGTGTTCTTGCTCTATGCTAAGTTTTGATGAGATCACAATAGGATATGATTCATCTTCCCCTAGAAATGCATACTTAAGATCACTCGGTAAAGGCTTCCTTTCTAGTTTATCAGGCTGGACAAGAGATTCCTCAACTTTCACTTGGGGTGAAATCAAAGGCTCAAATGATGGGGTCCATTGACCTATTGACATAATAGGCATTGGATCTAGATAAGTCTCGAGTTCTCTTACTTCCTCATCAACACATTCCAAAGAACAAAATCTTTCATCATGAATTAAAGTTCTCTCCAATGGATCCTTGATCCACACTCTCTCAAAGTGTTCTTGACAAACTGTTTGGATGAAATCTACCTCTCTAATGTCCTCATGTTCCCCGATTTGTTTGGAGACATTGAATATGTTCATCTCCACAGTCATATTCCCAAAAGACAATTTCATCACCCCATTCCTACAGTTAATTAAGGCATTGGATGTAGCTAGGAAAGGTCTTCCTAAGATGACTGGGATGGGGGCATTAGAACCTTGAATTGGTGCGGTGTCTAATACTACAAAATCAACAGGAAAGTAGAATTTATCTACTTGGACCAACACATCCTCAACGATACCCCTAGGAATCTTGATTGACCTATCAGCTAATTGAAGGGTGATTCGAGTAGGCTTGATTTCTCCTAAACCTAATTGTTCGTAAACAGTGTATGGTATTAAATTCACACTTGCTCCTAAATCCAACAAAGCTTGATCTATCTTATGACTTCCAATAATGCATGAAATGGTAGGACAACCAGGATCTTTGTATTTGGGAGGGGTCTTAAACTGGATGATGGCACTAGCATGTTCAGTTAGAAAGGCTCTTTCTTTCACATTCAATCTCCTTTTGACTGTGCATAAATCCTTAAGAAACTTTGCATATGATGGAACTTGTTTAATTGCATCAAGGAGTGGAATATTGACTTTCACTTGTTTGAACAATTCATAGATTTCTGAGTTCATAAGATCTTGTTTAGGTTTCCCTAACCTTTGTGGAAATGGTGCTCTAGGAACAAATTCTAAATCACTCATTTTGACTCCAATCTTTCTTAAATCATCTCCTTTCTCACTCATTTCTCTCTCATTCATCTCGCTTTTCTTTTTACTCAAACTCTCATTTGTCATTTGTGTTTTGATTCCCTCTTCACTTTCCTTGGATTTCTCCTCCACAATACCTTTAGGAATCCTAAAACCTATACCTTTGACATAAATCTTTCCACTTCTAAGGGTGGTGATGGCTTGGACTTGTTTATGGTTTGAAGGTTCACTGGGTGAGGATTCACTCATGTGTATTTGACCTCTAGGATTAGGCATTAGTTGAGCTGAGATTTTTCCCTTCTCTTGAATGCTTAGTGATTGAGTCAACTTAGTTAGTTCACTTCAAATGTCATCTAAGGTCCTATTGGTCTAGTCTTGAAATTTGTAAGCTTGGTTGTTAATTCCTCCTTGTATTTGCATGAACTGTTAAAGAGTATCCTCTAAGGATCTTTTATAAGGTGGTTGATACATGTTATGTGTGGGAGCATGAAATAGTTAGGGTAGAGGTTAAAATGTATGAGGTACTGAAGAACCCTTATTTCTCCATCCAAAATTTAGATGGTTTCTCTATCCAGGATTATAGGTATCAGAGTAAGGATTGCTTACTTGGTTTGAAAAAGACTTTCAACATTACTTCAATCAAAAGTTTGGCCATATAGCACTTCCTTGAAGGCTGGAATGGTAGGAAACTCAGTTGTCCTATGCCCTTTGCTCTCACA
>NW_011500857.1:59670-72295 GCF_000495115.2 Populus euphratica | reverse complement strand
AAAAAAAAAATCCTTAAACCTCCATATCTCAAAACCATGGTGGAGTTGTGCATTTAACAAGTCTTTGAACCTTGCCCAAGCTTGGTGAAATGACTCATTTGGACTACAAGAAAAATTCATCATTTGACGTTGTAAAGCTGCTGTCCTATGAGTGGGGAAGTATTTTTTAAAAAATTCAGCTTGCATTTCTCTCCATGTACCTATAGACCTAGGACGCAAGGAGTTTAGCCAAAGCTTGGCTTTATCCTTTAGAGAGAATGGGAACAATTTAAGCCGAATGGTTTCCTCTGTGCATGTTCTATCAATAAAAGTATTACATACCTCTTCAAAGTTCTTAATGTGTATATATGGATTTTCAAAATCCATACCATGATATGTGCAAAAAAGTTAGATCATGCCCGGTTTCAAAATTGAAAGCTTGTTAGTTAAGAGGCAAGATAATACACGTTGGTGTACTTTGTCTATCTGGGTGAAGATACTCTCTATGAGTTTGAAAGTAAGGTTGATTATTGAATTATGGAGGTCCACTACCTTGAACACTCCCTTCACCCTCTACATCTTCAACATTAGCCATGATGAAAAAAATAATATAACAGTTATATAAATATAAAAAGAAAGGAAAAAGAAAAAGAAGATTGTAAATAAAAGTAAATGGAACATAAAAGATAAAGTAATAGCTCAAAAATAAAAATACAATAAATTAGAAAATTCACACTCCAACTAATAAGCAATATTAACAATAATAAACATTAAAAGATAATTATAACAAGCATGAATAAAGAGATGGTAATACTAGCCACGTACTTCCAATAATAAATATAAGAAAAATAATCACAATAAAATAACAAAAAATAAAATAAACAAGAGGCGGTAGTACCAGCTAAGTATTTCAAAAAAAATAATCACAACAATACAATAAGAAAAAATAAAACAAACAAGAGATGGTAAAACTAGCCTTATAATACAAACAATAAATATTATAAACTAATTAAAATAAACATAAAAAAAAAATGGTTGACTCAACCAAAATCCAACAATTAGTAGTCCATTCCATAGTCCAATATCTGAAAAGTTGAGGTCAATTTGTTTTAGGTGGTAAAACAAGCCAATTGATTTTTTTTTATGATTTTTTTTGTTTTCCAATAATCAAATCTAAATTTGTTACCTTTTCTTACTAGCTCCCTGGCAATGGTGCCAAAAACTTGACACGACCAAAAAATTGATGTTTTCTCTTATCTGCTCAAAACGTCATTCCTAACGTCAGAATTGGAACCACTTGAAAATATAAAAGTTGTAGGAAATTGTCTCAGCTTTCCTAAGAAAAAAAATGCAGGTCATTTGCATTCTACAACTCCAAATATAAGTCAAACACTAAATAGTGTGCAAGTTGTAGGACAAATTCAGACTTCTTTGTTGTTGCTATAATTTGGACTTGAAAATGGCTTTATTAAATCTTGGGCTCCATATGAAAGTTGTAGGCCTATGTCTTACCTTTCCATCCATATAAAGTAGACCTAAATCTGAAAACTACAACTCCAGTTATAACCTAATTATCAAATAATGTTCTGGTTTGGATTACACCGGCATCTCTTTTCTAAGTTTGACCATCTCTTTATCCTTTCAATTTCATTTATGTGATAGGCCTACATTTAAAATGAACATTTACCACAAATTAAAGGTATCTTATATTATTAGATATGTTATTATAAAACTTGCTTTAGTTAAGGAGTTATTGATATTTCAAATGCAAAATGATGATAAGAAACCTTGGTAAAAATATACTTTTAAGTACTAATCAATCACCTTCCCCGGGATCCTAACATACAATAAATGTATCCTAGCCCATGCCACATATCACACCTTATATTTTCTATGTTAGTGATACTTCCATAACTTGGCAAGTTATACGAGATACCATCCACCTTGAGCACATATACCTTTGGGATACTATCCAAAATAACAATATCATTACGCAAACTTTCATCCTTTCATATAACATCTAGCATTTGCTAATTCATATTTCACCTTAATAACATATTAAATCATGAAATTTAACTAAAAAGCATAGGTACGGATCACCTACCTGTAGTAAAAGCTCTATTTGTGCTCCTTTGTTGCTGCAGTTACACTACACCTATGGTCCCTCCTATAATCATAGACATATCTTATAAATTTACCTCATTCAAGGATATATTTCATAATAACCATATTAACAACCAATATTGGTCTCTCTTTCAATTATTCCTTTTTTTTATATCTTACATTTTTTCTCATTACACCTACTACTTTATCATTGTTTATTTGACTATAGTTATCATTATAAATTTCCATTTCGAACATGACTCATTTCTTTTGGAAGCTAAAATGTGATATCATATGTTCCCAAAAGGAAAAAAAAAAAACCTAATTTTCACCCTTAACAAGTCTAGATAGTTGCTTTAATGACTTTTAGAATTTGCCAATAGAGGTCGCATTCCGACCTCTTCTTAGCTTTTTGACTATATCTGAAGTTCCAGGGCTTCCTTTCAAGCAAGATTGGTCTCTTTAGAAAGCTAAGAGATGGGTAGACAAGTCCCCTGAGGGAGGAGAACCAAAATCTATGTTTAAGACACTCAAAATTACTCCTCAACAAATCAGACCTACTACTTTATAGGGTCTGCCATGACTCAATCTCGGTTGGTGCTTATAACTGGAGTTTTATGGTTTCAAATTGAGTAAGATCAATTTTTTTATTTAGTTAACATCCAAAACTACAATTCCTATGAGGAACCCGATCCAAATGCTCTCATCCTCTTGAATTCTCTTTAAAATTCAGGAGACAAATCTATCCAGATTTGCCGACTTTACCATTTACACATAACAATCATAATTTAACTTCTTCTTTTTTAATCTCAACCCTTAGCCATATCACATACCATATAAGAGTGTCAAAAGTACCTTTTAAGATCTAATTTACTCTATTTATGTCAATCTCCCCTTATAATGTAAAAATATAACATTTTTTATTAATTCTACTAACTTCGTAAATAATATTCTTCTAAATACATTCCTTGCCACATCATGTATTTTTTCTCATTTCAATACAAATAAACACATGTCATCAAGCTAAATATGTCAAATTAAACATCCCTTTTTGATGCATAATTGGTTGAAAGCATAACCTTAAGGAACCAAGAGTTCCTTCATTCCTTTCATGCTAATTTCATTCAATTCACACACACATTCAATAAAAAACAACCTATTACAATAAATTCAATAAAAAACCATAATTTCCCCATTTCCCTTTTTACTTTTCATATGGCTGATCACCCCCAACTTAATTACCTATACATTTTCTTTGATGAATTATCATGATCTCATACCCTCAATCATATACAACACATGAATTAACTTAATTCTAATAATTAATACATTTCTCCTAATTCAAATTTAAGAACCCTCATTCAAATTCAACACTAAGGCATCAATTCGTAATTGAATTCACAATGACTTATGGAACTATATTTAGAACTCTTTACTTGGTAAGAATTAAGATTTCAATCTTTAACCTGTCAAAAAAATTTTACTCCATTTTGTTTATGGACAGTCGACCCTCCCCTCCTTATCTATGATTAGTACTTAAAAGTGCATTTTTATCAAGGTTTTATATCATCATTTTGCATTTAAAGTATCAATAACTCCTTAACTAGAGCATGCTTTATAATAACATGTCTAATAATATAAGATACCTTTAATTTATAGTAAATATTCATCTTAAATGCAAGCCTATCATATAAATCAAAGAGAGGGCTAAGCTCAGAAAAGATATGCTGGTTTAGTCCAAACTGGAACACCATTAAGTTATTGGATAATAAATAGAGCTATAAAACTTGAATTTAGATCTGGTTTATATGTATGGAAAGCTAAGACACAGGGCTAAGACTTTAATGAAGAGTCTAGTATTTAAAAGTGTCATTTTCGAGCTCAAATGGTAGTAGCAACGGAGAAGTTAGAATCTGTCTTGTAGCCTATACACTATTTAGTATTCAGCCCATATCTTGAGTTCTAGAAGTCTAAATGTCCTTATGCTTATTTTGTTGGAAAGCTGAGACAATTTTCTAGAACTTTCATGAAGATAATCTGTTCAAATTCTCAAGTTAGCAATGACGTTTTGTTCAGACAAGAAGATAAGGATTGTCACCAAGTCAAGATGTGGCCACCCACTGAATAATGAGTTATCAAATTAATAGTTCCAAATTTTAGTCGATAAAAGGATGTATTTTCCATGTATTTAGACATCTTAGTTTTTAGATTAAGATCATGTTTAGCTCTCTTTCTTTATATTTTGTAATGCTTAAGTTTTGCTTTCATCAATCTTTTGTTAATGCCTTTCATTTCCTTTCCTTTACTTAGTTAACTTATATCTTATTTATATTCTTATCTTGTTTATTTATGTTTATTTAGTCAACATGTGGCCACCCATTGAATGATTAGTCAAGATCATGTTCTTGTTCTCTTTCCTTATATTTTTGTAATGCTTAAGTTTTGTTTTCATTACTCTCTTATTTATATCTTTCATTTCATTTACTATACTTATATAATCATGTTCTTCTCTTGTTTATTTATGTTTCTCTTTTTCATTATGTTTAGCTCAGTTTATTATGTCAAGGTGAAAAGATTTCACTAATGATGTTAGGATAAGTATAATATGAACTCAATACGAACTTCAATACTTATATGCTAAACAACTTACTATTAACATATCTTATCATTTTTATCTTACTAATTCTTAATACCTTGCTTGTTAAATGGTTAATCTATATTTATGCTGTATAACACTTGGTATAACAAATGCTTAGCACTTTCATAGCCAACCGTATGGTATAACCTACACATGTGCTCTAAAAGGAACTTGATTTGTTGTTAATATAAGTTAGCATCATGAATTTTTGATAATATTTAAAAGTTTGGCGTTACTTAAATATAAAAATTTATATGATCATCTTAACAATTTATAATGAGCTATTAATGACAAATCATCCGATTGAAATCTCCTTTGTGTGTGGTTTTTAGTTGAGTAATAAAAAGAGTTTATATTATATTTATTTTTAATACCATTAGTGAATCCTCTAACCTTGACATTTGTTTTTATCATTGTTTAATCCTCACATTAATCTTACATCTCAAAGTCCTCTTTAACTTATTATTATTATTATTATTTGTAATTTATGCAGTTAACCTTCCTGTGGTTCATCCTCAGTCTTATTAGGTTATTTATTAGTTTAACACTCTTGCATTTGGGAGAAGATATCAATATTTTGATTGTATCAAGTTTTTAGCACCGTTACCATGGACGTAAATTCTTGTATAAATTATAATATTTATTTTATTTTCTCTTTTTACTTTTCTTTTATCTAACTTTTTTTTTATTTTGTTTTTTCTTTTCTTTCTTTTATTCTCTTCCTATAGGTGCAGGATAGTATATTAGGTGGTAGACTTTATAGGGTATCCTTATTATTTTCAAAAAATATGACCGTAGAGGATAATTAGTCGCTTCATAATAAGAATAATAAGAATAATCGAGTTAAAACATTTAGAAACCGCATGAATCCTACAAGAAAAGTGCACCCTTATATATAGTTTTCCCTCCTGATGCATCTCACTTTAATTTTAAACCAAACATTATTCAACTTTTGCCTTCTCTTCATGGTTTAGATCTTGAAAATGCATACTTGCATTTGAGAAATTTCAAGAAGTTTATAACATTTATAATAACTTAAATTGTAGCATGAACACCATCAGATTAAAACTTTTTTTATTTTCATTAAAAGATAAAGCTAAAACATGGTTACAAAATATTAGATGAGGATCCATTCATGCTTGGGATGAAATGCAATATCAGTTTTTAAAGAAGTTTTTACCTTCTCATATAACAAACTCTTTCAAAAGACAAATCACCACATTCAATTAAAAGCCAAAAGAAACATTTTACCAGTGTTAGGATAGGTATAAAGACTTGTTTAATATTTATCCTCATCATGGTTTTGAAACATGGAGATTGGTTTCACACTTTTATGAAGTGTTAGCACCTAAAGATAGGCCAATAGTGGAACTGATGTGCAATGAAACATTTGAAGATAAAGACCCTAATGAAGCAATGGAATACATGGACTTGTTAGCTAAAAATACTCAGAATTGGGACACTACATGTACTTGTGAGGCACCAGGTAAAACTCAATCCTATACGTCTAGTGGAGGTATACACAGCCTGAGGGAAGATCATGACCTCCAAGCCAAATTTGCATCTTTAGCTAGAAAAGTTGAGGCACTAGAGTTGAAAAGAAGTGGTCAACTGAAATCTGTTCAAGAAATTGTATGTCAAATTTGTGAAACTAATGAACACTCAAGCAATGATTGTCTAACTTTGTCTTCTTTCAAGGAATGTCTCCATGAATAAGTTAATGTTTTAAACAACTTTCAAATGCCAAATCAGAATCCATACTCATACACATAAAACCTTGGTTTGAGAAATCACCTAAGTTTCAGTTGGAAGAGTCGTAACAATAATGCACAAAGTTCACACCCACCATTTTAAGCACACCATAATTTTTAAAATTCTCATGGATATGTATCTCCTCATGTTCCCCCTCCTTAAGGAAACTTTGTATGAATTTATTGAAAAGCAAAAGACAATTAACACTCAACTTGCTCAAAACATAACAGATTTTAAAGATTCCCTTGCAAAATTCACATCTACTCTTAATTGTCAGGAAAAAGGTAAGTTTTCATCTCAACCACAACAAAATCCTAAAGGATAATACAATTCAAGTGTAAGAACCTCTAGAAGCCAACACATGGATCAAGTCCAATTAGTTATTACTCTTCATAGTGGTAAGATTATTGAAAAACCAATTCATAAACCTTGTAAGAAAGATGATGAGTCAATCTTTGAGGGTAAGGAAGGGGTTAAACCTGAACATTACAAAGAAAAGACTGATTCCCCACCAGTACTTCTATTTCCTCATGCGATGAACAAACAAAGAGAAGTCAATCATGATTATGAAATCTTTGAAACTCTTAAACATGAAAAAATCAAGGATTAAAAAGATACCGAAAATATTATCGTGGATCATTTTTTAAAATTAACAATATATTCAACATTTGACATCACATTAATTGATGGTTACTTTCCTGACATAAAATATATCGAAGATGCATTCTTGACAATCAGGTATGTAGTGTTAATAAATTTTATCATTTCGAGACATGTTGGGGTCATTTATAATCAACAAAGATGATTGCAAAAATCTTACAATGTGAATTTTATTTGCCAACCATGTTCAAGGACACACATGTGTTTTGCAAAACCTGTGAAAATTACCAAAAGTTAGGATTTATTTTAAAATATAAAAAGTTCTTAGATAATCTTATATTGACTCTTGGGACGTACATTAATGGAGATGTGCATTGGATAATTTATGATTTATGGCCTCATTTTCATAAAGAATATGCTTGACATAGTGTTGGGAGCCTGATTGAAAAGGACCCCGTTTGCTAATTTTTAAAAAAACTAGATGAGAAACTTATCCCTGACCCATAGAGGGCATTTAATCCATTCTCGAACGTAAAACAAATGGAAGATGTGAGCCACAATCACAACTACAATTTAAGTCTTAGTTTGTAAGAATGTGTGTCTTTTGGTTTTATTAATAGCATATTATTTTCTTTTGTTATTTTTTATATTTGTTTAGTGTGTTTCAAATTTGTTAGTGTTTGTTATTTCAGGTGATGTCTTTTATATTCTATCTTTTTGCCTTAGGACATTGAGCACAATGTCTCATTTTGGTTATGGGGAGAGGGTAGTAGTTGATATTAAAAAAACTTTAACAAACTATGTTTTCTATTACTAAAACCATTTGCAAAACTATTATTACTAGGATGATAAAGTTAAAAGGAATTTTAGTGACTCTAAAGACACATCTTATTAAACATTCTTAACAAGATCTATCATAATACTTCTTGAAATATTCAGGTTTACAAACTCTTGAATTTTTATCACTTGATTCTGCTCATATACTTAGCTAACAAGCATTCATAAACCTTCATTTCCACACACACTTTAACATATCATTGTGGGTTGTATATTGGATTATTATATTATTTATGTTTTTTTTTGTTAAAGATAACAATTAAGAGAAATAGATAATATATAATTTGCAAACAAAATTTATGTTTTTTTTTGTTAAAGATAACAATTAAGAGAAATAGATAATATATAATTTGCAAACAAAAAAAATAAATTGATAATATTAATGATAATAAAAGCATAGAAAAGTTTGGTCTCGTAGCTTCCATAACCCAAGTAATTAAGTCTGAGAGGGTGTTTTAACATGTAATACCCTAAAGTCAACTGACTTGGGAGCTATTGGCCTAATGCTTGCTACATGGTTTAAGGAGAAAAGCTTAAGGGAATTAAACATTGCACTATCTATATATCAATATCTGTAACCTGAGTTACCATGCTCGAAGGGGTGTCTAAACACCTCATGCCCTAAGACCAATTAGTGAGGGAGTCATTAGCTTAAAACTCGTTTTATGGGTTAAAGATGCATTGCATTTTAAGTTATATGTATATATATTAAAAAAAATGATAATAATCATAACCAAGAAAGTTAACTCACACAACCAAAAGATTGATGTCTTCTTCCAAGTGTAGGAGTGTCAAAGTAATAAATAACCTAGCAAGACCGGGTTCGAACCATAAAAAGGTTAATTATATAAATTATAAATAATAACAATACAACAACAACAACAACAGTAATAGTAATAATAATAGTAATAGTAGTACTATTAATAATAGTAATAGCAGTAATAATAATAATAATAATAACAACACCAATAATAAAAGTAGTAGTAGTAGTAGTAGTAGTAGAAGAAGAAGAAGAAGAAGAAGAAGACGACGATGAGAACTTTTAGATGGAAGATCAATGTAAAGATTAAACCATGATAACAACAAATGTCAAGGTTAGAGGATCCACTAATGGTATTTCAAACAAGTATAATATAAACTCTTATTAATCAAATGGAAACCACACACAAAGGAGGTTCCAATTGCATTATAAATTGTTAACATGATTACATTAGTTATCTTATTCGAATAATGTTAATACTTGTAAATGTTGTCAGACATTCATGATTTTAACTTATGTTTATAATAAATCAAGTTCCTTTCGTAGCACAGGTGTAGGTTATACCATATAGTTGGGCCATGAAAGTGCCAAGTATTTGTTGTACAAGTGTTACACAACATAAATCTACATTATCCATATAACAAGCAAAGTATTAAAAGTGAACAAGAAAACAAATACAAAACATGTTAGTATTAAACCTTAAGGTCCATTATTATACTTATTCTAGCATCGTTAGTGAAACATTTTCACCTTGACATAATAAACTTAGTTAAACATAATAAAGAAGAGAAACATAAATAAACAAGATAAGAATATAAATAAGATAGAAGTTAACTAAGTAAAGGAAAGAAATTGAAAGGCATAAACAAGATATTAATAAAAATAAAACTTAAACATTACAAAAATAAAAAGAAAGAAAGCAAGAGCATAATCTTGATATGGAAACCAAGATACCTAAATGCATGGCAAATGCTTCCTTTTATAGGCCAAAATTAGAAACTATTGATTTGATGACTAATTGATGAGTGGGTGACCAACTCTTCACTTGGAGACAATCCTTATCTTTTCTTGTCCGAATAAAACATCATTGATAATGTCAGAATTTGAACTAGACCTTTACATGAAAGTTGTAGGAAAATATCTCATCTTTTCAAAAAAAAATTGAGGTCATTTGGACTTCTAGAACTCAAGATATGAGTTGAATACTAAATAGTGTCTAGGCTGCAAAACATAATCAGACTTCTTCATTGTTGTTATAATTTGGACTTGAAAATGAACTTTTTAAATCTTGGACTCCTATGAAAGTTGTAGGCTTTATGTCTTACCTTTCCATCCATGTAAAGTAGACCTAAATCTGATATCTACACCTCCAGATATGACCCAATTACTAAACAGTGTTCTAGTTTGGACTACACCATCATCTCTTTTCTAAGCTTAGCCATCTCTTTGTGCTTTTAATTTCAGTACTTAAACTCATCAATCAATGCTTTCATTTATGTGATAGGCCTGCATTTAAGATGAATATTTACCACATATTAAAGGTATCTTATATTATTAGATATGTTATTATAAAACATGCTTTAGTTAAGGAGTGATTGATACTTCAAGTGCAAAATAATGATATAAAACCTTTATAAAAATGCACTTTTAAGTATGAATCATAGAGAAAATGGGCTCATGCGGCCCATGCAATCTATACTCTAACAGTCAAAGATCTCAATGACAAGAATATGATTTAAAGGCATCATGTGATGTTTTAAAATAAATCCCAACTTTTGACAATTTTCACAAGTCTTACAAAATGCATGTGAGTCCTTGAACATGGTGGACCAGTAAAATCCACTTTGTAAAATTTTTGCAGTTGTTTTTCTTGATGAGAAATGCTCCCCACATGCCTCAAAATGATAAAATTTAATGACACTACTTACCTCATTGTCATGAATGCATCTTTGAAATATTTGATCAGGACAATATTTTAATAAATAAGGGTTATCCCAGTAAAAGTTCTTCACTTCGTTCAAGAACTTTCTTTTATCTTAGGTACTCCAATGAGTTGGCAATTGTCCTGAAACAAGAAAATATACAATATTAGCAAACCAAGGCAATATTAAGATTTTATATCATTATTTTGCACTTAAAGTATTAATAACTCCTTAACTAGAGCATGTTTTATAATAACATGTTTCATAATATAAGATACCTTTAATTTATGCTAAATATTCATCTTAAATGCAAGCTTATCACATAAATCAAAGAGAGGGCTAAGCTTAGAAAAGAGATGTTGGTTCAGTCCAAACTGGAACACCATTTGGTTATTGGATCATAACAAAAGTTGTGGAACACCATTTGGTTATTAGATCATAACAAAAGTTGTAGTACTTGGATTTAAGTCTAGTTTATATGCATGGAAAGCTAAGATATAGGGATAAAACTTTTATGAAGAGTCCAAGATTTAAAAGTACCATTTTGGAGTTCAAAAGGTAGTAACAACGGAAAAGTCAGAATCTATCCTGTAGTCCATATACTATTCAGTGTTCTGCTCATATCTCGAGTTCTAAAAGTCCAAATGACCTTATTCTTGTTTTTTAAAAAGCTGAGATAATTTCCTAGAACTTTCATGAAGACAACTGTTCAAATTCTGATGTTAGCAATGATGTTTTGTTCAAACAAGAAGATAAAGATTGTCACCAAGTCATGATGTTGTCACCCACTCAATAATTAGTTAACAAATCAATAGTTCTAAATTTTTACCTATAAAAAAGGCATTTTCCATGCATTTAGTTATCTTGGTTTTCAGATCAAGATCATGTTCTTGCTCTCTTTCTTTATATTTTTGTAATGCTTAAGTTTTACTTTCATTAATCTCTTGTTTATGCCTTTCATTTCCTTTACTATACTTATATAATCATTTTCTCCTGTTGCTTATTTATGTTTCTCTTCTTCATTATGTTTAGCTTAGTTTATTATGTCAAGGTGAAAAGGTTTTACTAATGGTGTTAGGATAATATAAACTCAATACGAACTTCAATGCTTATATCCTAGACAACTTGTTATTAACATGTCTTATCATTTTTATCTTATTAATTCTTAATACCTTGCTTGTTAAATGGTTAATCTAGATTTGTGTTGTATAACACTTGGTACAACAAATATTTGACACTTTCATAGCCAACCGCATGGTATAACCTACACCTGTGCTATGAAAAGAACTTGATTTGTTGTTAACATAAGTTAGAATCATGAATTTCTCACAATATTTTAGGATCATGAATTCCTCACAATATTTAAAAGTTTGGTGTTACTTAAATAAGATAATTAATATGATCCTATTAACAATTTGTAACGAGCTATTAATGACAAATCATTCGATTGAAACCTTCATTGTATGTAGTTTTCAATTGAGTAATAAAAAAGAGTTTAGTTTATCTTACATTTATTTTTAATATCATTAGTGAATCCTCTAACCTTGATATTTGTTTTTATCATTGTTTAATTCTCACATTAATCTTACATTTCAAAGTTCTCTCTAATTTCTTCTTCTTATTATTATTATTTATAATTTATATAGTTAACATCCTTGTGGTTCAACCTCGGTTTTGCTAGGTAATTTATTACTTTGACACTCCTGCACTTGGAAGAAGACATCAATCTTTTGGTCATGTCACTCTACCTTTAAAATTTCTAATTAATCCCTTGCCCATAATTGTTTATTCTACTTATAAACCGTTAATATTGGATAGGTTATTGCTCTTTCTCTTTATATTTTTATAATATTTAAGTTTTGCTTTCATTAATCTCTTGTTTATGCTTTTCATTTCCTTTCCTTTTCTTAGTTAACTTATATCTTGACACTTTCATAGCCTAACTAATTAGTACTTAAAAGTGCATTTTTATCATGGTTTTATATCATCATTTTGCACTTGAAGTATTAATAACTCCTTAACTAAAGCATGTTT